>NC_052150.1:161471535-161771535 GCF_902713615.1 Scyliorhinus canicula
CGCCCCCCTTCACCCCACCCCCCTTCACTCCCCTCCTCCCCACCACCCCTTTCCCATCCCCCTCTTCCCCACCACCCCCCTCTCCCACCCCCAGCACCCCTTTCCCATCCCCCTCTTCCCCACCACCCCCCTCTCCCACCCCCAGCACCCCTTTCCCACTCCACCCCCAGCACCCCCACCCAAAGCGCCCCATGTCCAGACCCACCCCTTTCCCCCACCCAAAGCACCTCTGCTGCCCCAAAGTTCCCCACCAAAGTTCTCGGCCCCCAAATCCCCTCCTCCCTGAACCCCCCTACCCCATCTTTTGATCTTCCAGGGAAGATCGGAGAACGGCGCTCCTACCTCCCGTGACTGGTCGGAGGGTGACTTGGCTGATCCCCGGTTGGATGAGAAGGAGAATGAAACTGCTGAACACCAACACCTCCATCTTGTCCCTTCCTGACTCCCGGGAAAGCCCGCGCCACAAAGCGCATGCGCGGGCACGGCAGCGTGCTGCTCCCCCTTCAGGTCCAGAATGTCAGCAGCAGCTCACACCCACCACTCCTTATTCACACATCTGGCTTCACAACTCCTAATTCACACATCTGGCTTCACAACTCCTTATTCACACATCTGGCTTCACAACTCCTTATTCACACATCTGGCTTCACAACTCCTAATTCACACATCTGGCTTCACAACTCCTAATTCACACATCTGGCTTCACAACTCCTAATTCACACATCTGGCATCACAACTCCCTATTCACACATCTGGCTTCACAATTCCTTATTCGCACATCTGGCTTCACAATTCCTTATTCACACATCTGGCTTCACAACTCCTAATTCACACATCTGGCATCACAACTCCTTATTCACACATCTGGCATCACAACTCCTAATTCACACATCTGGCTTCACAACTCCTAATTCGCACATCTGGCTTCACAATTCCTTATTCACACATCTGGCTTCACAACTCCTAATTCACACATCTGGCTTCACAACTCCTTATTCACTCATCTGGCTTCACAAATCCTTATTCACACATCTGGCTTCATAACTCCTTATTCACAATATGTATGGCAGTATCTGACTTCACAGCTCTTTATTCACACTGTGTATGACAGAACCACGTTTCATAACTCCTTATTCACACAGAGCATGCCAGTATCTGGCTAACAACTCCTTATTAACACTGTGTATGGCAGTATTAGCTTCACAGTATCATCATCTTTCCTTGTACTCAGACCAATGTAAATAGCATTCTTAATTGTTTCTCTCTCCACAGATGTTGCTTGACCTGCTCAGTGTTTCCCGCATTGTTTTTTTTCAATGCTGAAAAGTGAAATTTGCCACAGTCCCAGAGGCTTATCTCTCCTTTGAGTGGTGGTGATTTTATCTGAGGGTCATCACACCTCAGGCAAGGGGCAAGGCTGAGAAGGCAACATCATGGGTAACCTCAGCTGGTACAGAAATTGAACCCATGCTATTGGCATTGTTCTGTATCATAAACCAGCCATCCAGCCAACTGTGATAACCAGCCACCACTTAAAAGTGCCTTTTAAATCAGTGTGCAAGCTGGGTGCATCCTTCATAACTCAGCAAGTGGGACAGGTAGAGGATCAGTTGCAGATTCTATATACAAATTAGGCCTGAGTTCTGAAGAAAGGTAATGGATCTGAAACATTAACTTGGATTACCTGTCTCCACAAATGCTGCCTGACCTGCTGAGTACCTGCAGCATTTGAATACGGAGGTCCTGCTTTCCTATTGACACCCATACCTGAGCTGATTGTAACATTAGCTGGCACTGTACCAGCTCTATCAGTGCTGAATGATAGGTACAGGAGAGACCCAAGAATCAGATTCTGAGTATCAAGTGATAGAACAGTCCAGCATGATGGACTGGGACAGGAAGCACAGAGTTTGTTGCAATTCTTATGAAAATAGGGGCACACCAAATCCAAATCTCCTAAATCCTAATAAATCCATGCAGACACGGGGAAAAGGTGCAGATTCTGACAAACAGTGATCCAAGCTGGGAATCAAATTCAGTGACTGGTGCTGTGAAGCAACAGTGCTAATCACTGTGTTACTGTGTTACCATGCCCCCCAATACTACTACACGGTAGAACAGAGGTTAGCACTGTTGCTTCACAGCACCAGGGTCCCAGGTTCGATTCCTGCTTGAGTCACTGTCTGTGCGGAGTCTGCATGTTTTCCCAGTGTAAGCATGAGATTCCTCTGGGTGCTCCAGTTTCCTCTCACAGTTGGTAAGAGTCAGTGTGGACATTTGCTTAGGTTTCTGAGTAAGTATAGGCACTGTTGTGCTTTCTTAGTGGTGATGTGACGTGGGTGGACCAGGACAGACTTTTGGTGATATGCACACCTAGGAATTTAAGCTGTCAACCATCTCCACCTTGGCCCCAGTGATGCAGACAGGGGTTTGTTCAGTATTTTGCTTCCTGAAGTCAATAACCAGCTCTTTATTTTTGCTGGCATTGAGGGATAGATTGTTGTTGTTACACCACTCCACTAGGTTCTTTATCTCCCTCCTGTATTCTGACTCGTCGTTGTTCGACTCACTATGGTCGTGTCGTCAGCAAACTTGTAGATGGAGTTGGAACCAAATTTTGCCACGCAGTCGTGTGTGTATAGGGAGTATAGTAGGGGGCTAAGTATGCTGCTTTGTGGGGCCCTGGTATTGAGGACTATTGTGGAGGAGGTGCTGTTTTTTATTCTTACTGATTGTGGTCTGTGGGTCAGAAAGTCGAGGATCCAGTTGCAGAGTGAGGTGCCAAGTCCTAGGTTTTGGAGCTTTGATATGAGCTTGGCTGGGATTATGGTGTTGAAGGCAGATCTGTAATCAATAAATAGGAGTCTGATGTAGGAGTCTTTGTTGTCAAGATGCTCTAGGGATGAGTGTACGGCCAGGGAGATGGCGTCTGATGTGGACCGGTTGCGGCGGTATGCGAATTGCCGTGGATCTAAGCATCATGGGAGAATGGAGTTGATGTGCTTTATGACCAACCTCTCGAAGCACTTGATTACGATTGATGTCAGCGCCACCGGATGATAGTCATTGAGGCACGTTGCCTGTTTCTTCTTTGGCACCGGTATGATGGTGGTTTTCTTGAAGCAGGTGAGGACCTCGGAGTGGAGTAGGGACAGGTTAAAGATATCCGTAAACACATCTGCCAGCTGGTCCGTGCAGGCTCTGAGTGCACGACCAGTGACCCCATCCAGACTCGTCGCCTTCCGAGGGCTCACTTTCAGGAATGCCGATCTGACTTCGGAAGCTGTGACAGTGGTTATTGATTTGTCCGGGGCTGCTGGGGCACTCAACAGTGGATTGATGGTTTCCTGCTTGAACCGAGCATAGAATTCATTGAGTTCACTGGGGATGGGTGCACTGCTGCAGGAGATACTGCTCGGCTTTGCTTTGTAGCCCGTTATGTTGTCTTGGCCTTGCCACAACCGACGAGAGTCTGCAAAGCTAGTCTGTGACTCTAGCTTGGTCTCTTGACACCCCGATGTCTTTGCAGAGGTCGTACCTGTACTTCTTGTATAGGTCAGGGTCGTCTGACTTGAACGCCTCAGACCTGGTCTTCAGTAGGGAGTCAATCGACCGATCAAGCCATGGTGTAGGTACTGCTTTTTTTGGCACGCAGTTGTCCACGCATTTGCTGATGAAGTCTGTGACGGAAGTGGCATACTCATTTAGGTTGGTCGCTGAGTTCTTAAATATGGACCAGTCCACTGTTTCCAAGCAGTCATGTCGGAGCTCTTCTGTTTCCTCAGACCAGCACTGCACAACCCTCTTAGCCAGATTCTCCAACTTGTATGCCAGGAGAAGGAGCACCGTCTTATGGTCTGATTTTCCAAAGTGCGGTCGGAGGATGGAACGGGAGATACCCTTAATTATTGTGTAGCAGTGGTCCAGAATGTTGTCACCCCTGGAGGGACAGGAGATATGTTGGTGGGACTTTGGCAGTACACTCTTGAGGTTGAACTTGTTGAAGTCTCCAGCCACGACGATCAAGACCTCCAGGTATTCTGTTTCATTGTTGTTTATAGAAATGGTACAGCAGTTATCATGGGGGATTTTAATCTACATGTCGATTGGTTTAACCAGGTCGGTCAAGGCAACCTTGAGGAGGAGTTTATAGAATGTATCCGCGATAGTTTCCTAGAACAGTATGTAATGGAACCTACGAGGGAACAAGCGGTCCTAGATCTTGTCCTGTGTAATGAGACAGGATTGATTCATGATCTCATAGTTAGGGATCCTCTCAGAAGGAGCGATCACAATATGGTGGAATTTAAAATACAGATGGAGGGTGAGAAAGTAAAATCAAATACTAGTGTTTTGTGTTTAAACAAAGGAGATTACAAGGGGATGAGAGAAGAACTAGTTAAGGTAGACTGGGAGCTAAGGCTTTATGGTGGAACAGTTGAGGAACAGTGGAGAACCTTCCAAGCGATTTTTCACAGTGCTCAGCAAAGGTTTATACCAACAAAAAGGAAGGACTGTAGAAAGAGGGAAAATCGACCGTGGATATCTAAGGAAATAAGGGAGAGTATCAAATTGAAGGAAAAAGCATATAAAGTGGCAAAGATTTCTGGGAGATTAGAGGACTGGGAAATCTTTAGGGGGCAACAGAAAGCTACTAAAAAAGCTATAAAGAAGAGTAAGATAGAGTATGAGAGTAAACTTGCTCAGAATATAAAAACAGACAGTAAAAGTTTTTACAAATATATAAAACAAAAAAGAGTGGCTAAGGTAAATATTGGTCCTTTAGAGGATGAGAAGGGAGTTTTAATAATGGGAAATGAGGAAATGGCTGAGGAACTGAACAGGTTTTTTGGGTCGGTCTTCACACTGGAAGGCACAAATAACATGCCAGTGACTGATAGAAATGAGGCTATGACAGGTGAGGACCTTGAGAGGATTGTTATCACTAAGGAGGGAGTGATGGGCAAGCTAATGGGGCTAAAGGTAGACAAGTCTCCTGGCCCTGATGGAATGCATCCCAGAGTGCTAAAAGAGATGGCTAGGGAAATTGCAGATGCACTAGTGATAATTTACCGAAATTCACTAGACTCTGGGGTGGTCCCGGTGGATTGGAAATTAGCAAATGTGACACCACTGTTTAAAAAAGGAGGTAAGCAGAAAGCAGGAAATTATAGGCCAGTGAGCTTAACTTCGGTAGTAGGGAAGATGCTGGAATCTATCATCAAGGAAGAAATAGCGAGGCATCTGGATAGAAATTGTTCCATTGGGCAGACGCAGCATGGGTTCATAAAGGGCAGGTCATGCCTAACTAATTTAGTGGAATTTTTTGAGGACATTACCAGTGCAGTAGATAACGGGGAGCCGATGGATGTGGTATATCTGGATTTCCAGAAAGCCTTTGACAAGGTGCCACACAAAAGGTTGCAGCATAAGATAAAGATGCATGGCATTAAGGGTAAAGTAGTAGCATGGATAGATGATTGGTTAATTAATAGAAAGCAAAGAGTGGGGATTAATGGGTGTTTCTCTGGTTGGCAATCAGTAGCTAGTGGTGTCCCTCAGGGATCCGTGTTGGGCCCACAATTGTTCACAATTTACATAGATGATTTGGAGTTGGGGACTAAGGGCAATGTGTCCAAGTTTGCAGATGACACTAAGATGAGTGGTAAAGCGAAAAGTGCAGAGGATACTGGAAGTCTGCAGAGGGATTTGGATAGGTTAAGTGAATGGGCTAGGGTCTGGCAGATGGAATACAATGTTGACAAATGTGAGGTTATCCATTTTGGTAGGAATAACAGCAAACGGATTATTATTTAAACGATAAAATATTAAAGCATGCCGCTGTGCAGAGAGACTTGGGTGTGCTAGTGCATGAGTCACAGAAGGTTTGTTTACAGGTGCAACAGGTGATTAAGAAGGCATTTGGAATTTTGTCCTTCATTGCTAGAGGGATGGAGTTTAAGACTAGGGAGGTTATGTTGCAATTGTATACAGTGTTAGTGAGGCCACACCTGGAGTATTGGGTTCAGTTTCGGTCTCCTTACTTGAGAAAGGACGTACTGGCACTGGAGGGTGTGCAGAGGAGATTCACTAGGTTAATCCCAGAGCTGAAGGGGTTGGATTACGAGGAGAGGTTGAGTAGACTGGGACTGTACTCGTTGGAATTTAGAAGGATGAGGGGGGATCTTATAGAAACATTTAAAATTATGAAGGGAATAGATAGGATAGATGCGGGCAGGTTGTTTCCACTGGCGGGTGAAAGCAGAACTAGGGGACATAGCCTCAAAATAAGGGGAAGTAGATTTAGGACTGAGTTTAGGAGGAACTTCTTCACCCAAAGGGTTGTGAATCTATGGAATTCCTTGCCCAGTGAAGCAGTTGAGACTCCTTCAGTAAATGTTTTTAAGGTAAAGATAGATAGTTTTTTGAAGAATAAAGGGATTAAGGGATATGGTGTTCGGGCCGGAAAGTGGAGCTGGTCCACAAAAGATCAGCCATGATCTCATTGAATGGCGGAGCAGGCTCGAGGGGCCAGATGGCCTACTCCTGCTCCTAGTTCTTATGTTCTTATGTTCTTATAACTGTGTACAGTTCGTCCAGCACCTTCTTCACTTCTGCCTGGGGTGGGATGATGGCTAAAGTGAACTCACGTGGAAGATAGTATGGGCGGCACTTCACGGTCAAGTATTCCAGGTCCGGGGAGCAGTAGGTTGCCAGGGTCGCCACATCCAAGCACCAGGAGGAGTTTATGAGGAGGCAAACCCCTCCACCCTTTACTTTTGCCTGATGATGCGGTGCGGTCCACCCAATGAATTGAGAACCTCCAGGTTGTATGGCACTGTCCGGTGAGGCAGGAATTAGCCATGACTCTGTGAATCAGAGCACACATCTTTGCGGGGACTATAAAATGACAAGACAGGGTTTCTTGTTTGGACCCTTACTCTGTCCTGTTCATAGAGGAACTCTACGCAAAGCTCAGCAGCGGTCGCACATTCACAAATTTGGATATGAGCCAAGCGTAACTCCAGCTGGTTTTGGACCTGGGGTGGAAGAGGTTTGTTATGGTGAACACACACCCATTTACCCTTTGGAGTTTCATCTGCTTGTGCTATCTTTCAGCATGTAATGGAAAGTATGCTGCAGGGCCCTCCACATGTCACAGTCTACCTGGATTACCTGTTGATCACCGGTGCCTCCGACCAAGTACATTTACAGAACCTGGCTGAGGTTCTCCAGCGTTTCACAGTTGCCGGGGTTAGCTGCGCAGATAAATGTGCATGTTTCACACCACTGAAGTGATGTACTTAGGCTACCGTGTGGACCGCCAAGGCCTCCAGCTGGCCGAGGCCAAGGTACGGCCGATCCGGTGGGCCCCCATCCTGGAAGGACCGACGGACCTCCATTCATTTTTGGGGCTAATTAATTACTATGGGAAATTCATTCCGAATCTAGCGATCATGCTGGCCCCCCTGCATCAGCTATTGAATAAAGGCCAGTCATGGGAATGGATTTAGCAACAACGTGCAGCCTTTCAAAAGTGAAGAAGTAGTTGTCTGGGCAGCACAGTGGCACAATGATTAGCACTGCTGCCTCATGGCGCCAAGGTCCCAGGTTCGGTCCTGGCTCTGGGTCACTGTCTATTTGGGGTTGCACATTCTCCCCGTGTCTGCGTGGGTTTCTCCCCTGCAACCCAAAGATGTGCTGGTTAGGTGGATTAACCATGCTAAAGTGCCCCTTGATGTACCATCAATTGAACGCGAGACGAGTTGCTGTACAAAAGTATGGCTTTAATCAGCTAGATGTTAGCCCTGCGGTCGATTACAGTATAAGGACGACCGCCGGGAGTACTGGGTATTTATACCCCGTCCTGGAGGCAGGTTTAACTCAGCCTCTCGACCAATCGGGGAGCCGTCACATGACTGGTCTTAACCAATTGGTCGAGAGGCACATGACCGACCAGGGCCAATGGTAAGCCGGTGTTCTGCACCAATGGCAGGCAGCTATGCTAATCATACCACCACATTCACCCCTTGCGGAGAAAGAAGCCGGGGGGGGGGGGGGGGGGGGGGTGTCAACGAGAGCTGGGGGCGGGGGGGGTGGGGGAGAACTGGTGGTATGAGTAGTAATGAGAGAAGGAAAAAAAATGTATCCTTGGCTTCCCACTGGCCCAGACATTTAACAACAGTACATACTGTCCATACAAGGTCCATGATGGTGTTGAAAGTTAAATGGACTCGATCAGCCTTTTCGTTGCCCATGACGTCCTGGCAGACAGCCGCAGTGGAGTAGGTGACGTTGGTTCAGCCAATGGTGGTGGTTCCGCTGATGTCCTGGACTCCGGGAGCGATGGTCCTTGAACTGTCTCCGTAACCCGGGCTGGTGGTGGAGACGCCATGGATGGGGGAGGGGTGGCCTGGGTGGGGCGCTGGGGGGAAACAAACGGGGGGGGGGGGCTGTGGTGAAGGGGGGGAGGGCCGCACGCCGGCGGGTGCCAGGTCCCAGAGGGAGACCGTGTCCTGCTGACCGTCGGGGTACTCCACGTACGCATACTGCGGGTTAACGTGGAGTAACTGGACTTCTTCCACCAACGGGTCGGACTTGTGCACCTGCACATGCTTCCGGAGCAAGATGGGTCCGGGGGCGGCCAGCCACGTCGGGAGAGGGGATCCGGAGGACAACTTCCTGGGGAAAACAAGAAGACGTTCATGAGGTGTCTGATTTGTTGTGGTACAGAGGAGTGAGCGGATAGAATGTAGGGCATCGGGGATAACCTCTTGCCATCGGGAAATAGGGAGATCTCTGGACCGGAGGGCCAGTAGTATGGTCTTCCAGATGGTACCATTCTCCCGCTCGACCTGTCCATTACCCCGATGGTAAAAGCTGGTCGTCCTGCTAGAGGCAATGCCCCTGCTGAGCAGGAATTGACGCAGCTCGTCGCTCATAAATGAGGACCCCCCGATCGCTATGTATGTACGCGGGGTAGCCGAACAGGGAGAAGATGGAGAGGAGGGCCTTAATGACAGTCGATGTGGTCATGTCGGGGCAGGGAATGGCGAAGGGGAAGCGGGAGTATTCATCGATTACCGTCAGGAAGTAAATGTTGCGATTGCTAGAGGGAAGGGGCCCCTTGAAGTCAATGCTGAGACGTTCAAAGGGGCGGGATGCTTTGATCAGATGCGTGCGCTCGGGGTGGTAGAAGTGCGGTTTGCACTCTGTGCAGATGTGGCAGTCACGGGTTACTGTCCTGACTTCCTCGATGGAGAAGGGCAGGTTGCGGGCCTTTATGAAATGGTAGAAACGGGTCACCCCTGGATGGCAGAGGTCCGCGTGGAGGGAGCGGAGGCGGTCTATCTGCGCGCTGGCGCAGGTACCGTGGGACAGGGCATCAGGAGGCTCATTGAGCTACCCAGGACGATACGCCACCGTAAGATCTTGTCGTTCTTAATCTTGCCCCTCTGTGCATTATCAAACATGAAGGCCACTGACCGTTGGTCTGTGAGGAGGGTAAACTTCCTGCCGGCCAAATAGTGCCTCCAATGTCACACAGCTTCGACTATGGCTTGGGCTTCCTTTTCCACTGAGGAGTGGCGGAGTTCGGAAGCCTGGAGGGTTCTGGAGAAGAAGGCCACGGGTCTGCCCGCTTGGTTCAAGGTGGCCGCCAGAGCTACTTCTGATGCGTCGCTCTCGACCTGGAAGGGGAGGGACTCGTCGATGGCGCGCATCGTGGCCTTTGCGATGTCCACTTTGATGTGGCTAAAGGCCTGGCAGGCCTCTGACGACGGCGGGAAGGTCGTGGACTGAATGAGGAGACGGGCCTTGTCGGCGTAATTGGGAACCCATTGGGCGTAGTAAGTGAAGAACCCCAGGCAGCGTTTGAGGGATGTGAGGGTTTTGCGGAGAGGGAGTTCCATCAGGGGGCGCATGCGTTCAGGGTCGGGGCCTATCACTCTGTTACGCACTACGTAGCCGAGGATGGCTTGACGGTCGGTGCTAAACACGCACTTATCTTTATTGTGAGTTAGGCTAAGGAGTTTTGCGGTTTGGAGGAATTTTCGGAGGTTGGTGTCATGGTCCTGCTGGTCGTGGCCGCAGATGGTGACATTATCGAGGTACGGGAAGGTAGCCCGTAATCCGTACTTGTCGACCATTCTGTCCATCTCCCGTTGGAAGACTGAGACCCCATTTGTGACACCGAATGGAACCCTGAGGAAGTGGTAGAGGCGCCCATCTGCCTCGAACGCGGTGTACTTGCGGTCACTCGCGCGGATGGGGAGCTGGTGATAGGCGGACTTGAGGTCCACAGTGGAGAAGACTTTGTATTTCGCAATCTCGTTTACCATGGCGGAAATACGGGGGAGAGGATACGCGTCCAGTTGCGTAAACCGGTTGATGGTCTGGCTGTAGTCGGTGACCATCCGGTTTTTCCCCCCAGTCCGGACCACCAACTTGGGCTCGGCCCGCCGGCACCGCTAACCCTGCCCCCAGCAACCACAAGGGTCCCGCGGGCGCCGCCGTCTTGGGCCCCGGACGCCACGTGCAGGTCCTGGTCGCCATCTTGGGGCCCCGACTCCACGTGCGGGTCCTGGGGGCTGCCATCTTGGGGCCCCGACTCCACGTGCGGATCCTGGGCACCGCCATCCTGGACTGGCACACAAGGTCCTGCCAGCAACTACTCAGCCGACGACGACTACGACGATGGATCTTCTCCACGACTCGCGGCCATTCAGCTCGACTAGTCACGTCCACGCACGCTCGCCAAGACGACGACACTAATCCACCTCAACGGCCACGAGACGGGCTGCCTGCTGGACTCCGGGAGCACGGAAAACTTTGTACACTCTGACACGGTAAGACGCTGTGCGCTCCCTGTCCACCCTGTAAAACACAAAATCGGGTTAGCCTCAGGTTCGCACTCCGTCCGCATCACCGGGTGCTGCGTCGCGGACCTCACGGTCCAAGGGAAGGTTAGCCTGGAAGCCCCCCGTCCAGGCTAATCACATGGAACGTGTGAGGACTGAATGGGCCAATTAAGAGGGCTCGCGTGTTCGCTCATTTGAGGGAACTGAAGGTGGACATGGCAATGCTACAAGAGACACACCTAAAGGTTACAGACCAGATGAGAATGAGGAAGGGGTGGGTTAGCCAAGTGTTCTACTTAGGACTGGACTCAAAGACCAGGGGGGTAGCAATCTTGATCAGCAAACAAGTGGCATTCGAGGCAGGGAGAATTGTGTCAGACAAGGGGGGTAGGTACATTATGGTGAGTGGGAAGCTGGAGGGGGTGCGAATGGTACTTGTGAACACATATGCTCCGAATAGGGACAACGTGGAATTTATGAGGTGGGTGTTAGGTAAGATCCCAGACTGAGAGTCACATAACCTGATCATGGGAGGGGACTTCAACACAGTCTTTGATCCGGAATTGGACCGGTCAAAATCCAGGACAGGGAGGGTGCCAGCAGCGGCAAAGGAATTGAAGGAATTTATGGAACAGATGGGGGGAGTAGACCCATGGAGGTTTGCACGGCCGAGGATGAAGGAGTTTTCTTTTTTTTCACATGTCCACAAGGTATACTCTCGCATCAACTTTTTTGTACTGAGCAGGGCTCTAATACCGAAGGTGGTGGATACTGAGTACTCGGCAATCGCAGTGTCGGATCATGCCCCGCACTGGAGAGAGGGCATCGCCCGTTATGAAGACTGGATGTGGGGTTGCTAGCGGATGAAGTGATCTGTGGACGGGTTAACAAGTCCATCCAGATCTACCTGGAAACAAATGATACGGGGGAGGTCTCTGCAGCGACGGTCTGGAAAGCTTTGAAGGCAGTAGTCAGAGGGGAATTAATCTCGATATGGGCCCACAGAGAAAAGAGGAACGGGCTGAGAGGGATAGATTAGTGGAGGAGATACTCCAGGTGGACAGGAGATACTCGGAGGCCCTGGACGTGGGGCTACTGAGGGAGCAGCAGAGGTTACAGGTGGAGTTTGGGCTGTTTACCACAGGGAAAGCAGTGGAACAGTTGAGGAAGGCAAGAAGGGAGATCTATGAGTACGGGGAAAAGGCAAGCAGAATGTTGGCACACCAGCTCAGGAAAAGAGAGGCTGCCAGGGCGATAGGTAAAGTAAAGAGCAGAGACAGGAATACTGACCTGGACCCACCGGGGGCGAACGAGGTGTTTGAGGACTTTTATAGTAAATTATATGAGTCGGAACCCCCGGTTGGGGTGGAGGGAATGAGGCAATTTCTGGATCAGTTGAGGTTCCCGAGGATGGAGGAGGACCTGGTGGAGGGACTGGGAGCCCCAAGTGAGATTGAGGAAATAATCAAGGGGCTGGAAGGCATGCAGTCGGGCAAGGTCCCGGGGCCTGACGGCTACCTGGTGGAATTCTATGAGAAGTTTCAGAGATATTGGGCGTAATTCTCCGACCCCGGCTGCGTCGGAGAATCGCCGGGGGTCGGCGTGAATCTGGCCCCCGCCAGCCTCCGAGTTCTCCCACCCCCCCCAAAAGTCGATTCGGCATGAATCGTGCTGCCCACCTCGGAGAATGGCGGGGACTCAATGGGTCCTGTGGCCTCCCGAATCCTCCAGCCCGCAATGGGCCGAGTTCCCGCCTGTTTTTGCCAGGTCCCGCCGGCGTAAATCAAGGTAGGTCCCTAGCGGCGGGTCCCAGCTCTGTGGGCGGCCTCCAGGGTACTGGGGGGGGGGCAATCTGGCCGAGGGGGGGGGGGTGTCCCCACGGTGGCCTGGCCCGCGGTCGGGGCCCACCGATCCGCGGGCAGGCCTGTTCTTCGGGGGCACTCTATTCCTACGTGCCGGCCGTATAAGCCTCCGCGATGGCCGGCGCGAAAGTGAACCCCCTGCGCATGCGTGGGGATGACGTCAGCAGACGCTGACGCTCCCGCACATGCGTGGACCTGCGCCGGCCGGCGAGTCCCTTCGGCCCCGGCTGGCGCGGCGCCAAAGGCTTTCCACGCCGGCCGGCAGGGCGCAAACCACTCCAGCGCTGGCCTAGCCCCTGAAGGTGGGAAGGATTCCGCACCTTTGGGGCGGCCCGACGCTGGAGTGGTTCTCGCCACTCCACTGCGCCGTTTCTGCCCACCCCGCCGATTCCCGGAGAATCCCGCCCATTGAGTCTACTGCTGGTGAGGACATTTAACGAAACAAGAGAGAAGGGAGTCCTCTCCCCAACAATGTCGCAGGCCTCGATTTCGTTGATCCTGAAACGGGAGAAGGATCTGGAGCAATGCGGGTCATCCAGGCCGATTTCTTTACTGGATGTGGATGCCAAACTGCTGGCTAAGATACCGGCCACAAGCATAGATGACTGTGTCCCGGGCGTAATAGGGGAAGACCAGACGGGATTTGTTAAGGGCAGGCAACTCAAGACCAATGTTCGAAGGCTTCTAAATGTTATTATGATGCCCTCAGAAGGAGAGGAGGTGGAGGTGGTGGTAGCGAAAGATGCGGAGAAGGCTTTTGATCTGGTTGAGTGGAATTACCTGTAGGAGGCGCTGGGAAGGTTTGGGTTTGGTGAGGGCTTTATTGACTAGGTGCGGTTGCTCATACGCGAGTGTGCGTATGAACCGGCTGAGGTTGGGGTATTTTGAACTACACCGAGGGATGAGGACGGTTGGTAGAACAAATGGTAGGGGACTTTAAGAGATGGGACATGCTCCCGCTATCACTGGCGGGTGGGTACAGACAGTGAAAATGACGGTCCTCCCCAGATTTCAGTTTGTCTTTCAGTGCCTCCCCATCTTCATTCCTGAGGCCTTTTTCAAACGGGTGAATAAGATTATTTTGGGCTTTGTGTGGGCGAGTAAAACCCCACGAGTGAAGAAAGCGTTGCTGGAGTGCAGTCGGGGGGAGGGTGGGTTGGCTCTGCCAAACTTCTGCAATTACTATTGGGTGGTTAATATAGCCATGATTAGGAAGTGGGTAGTGGGGGAAAGGTCGGCATGGGAGTGGATGGAGGCGGCGTCATGTGAAGACACCAGTTTGGGAGCACTGGTAACGACACCTCTACCGTTCTCGCCGGCCCGATACTCCATAAGTCCAGTGGTGGTGGCGGCTCTGAGGATCTGGGGGCAATGGAGGAGATATAAGAGAGTGGAGGGAGCATCGGTTTGGACCCCGATTTATAATAACCACATGTTTGTACCGGGTGGCTAGATGGTGGGTTCCGGAGTTGACAGAGGGCAGGAATTAGGAGGATGGGGGATCTATTTACAGACGGGAGCTTTCCCAGCTTGAAAGCTTTGGAGGATAAATTAAAATTGTCAGCAGGGAATGGTTTTAGGTATTTGCAGGTTTTATTTTTTATAAATTTAGATTACCCAATTATATTTTCCAATTAAGGGGCAATTTAGCGTGGCCAATACACCTACTCTGCACATTTTTAGGTTGTGGGGGCGAAACCCACGCAGACACGGGGAGAATGTGCAAACTCCACACGGACAGTGACCCAGAGCCGGGATCGAACCTGGGACCTCAGCGCCGTGAGGCGGTTGTGCTAACCAGTAGGCCACCGTGCTGCCCAAGGTATTTGCAGGTTTGAGACTGCCTGAGAAAACAGGTGCCAGCCTTTTCGCTGCTGCTGTCACGGGGAATACGATAGAGTAGTTTCCAGTGCCTGGGTGGGAGAGGGGAAGGTATCGGATATTTACCAGGAGCTTTCGGAGACGGAGGAAACTCCGGTGGAGGAGCTTAAGGGCAAGTGGGAGGACAAGCAAGGAGGAGAGATAGAGGCGGGTCTATGGGCGGATGCCTTAAGTAGGGTTAATGCTCCCTCATCATGCGCCAGGCTTAGCCTGATACAATTTAAGGTAGTCCACCGGGCACACATGACAGCGGCTAGGATGAGTAAGTTCTTCGGGGTTGAGGATAGGTGTGCGAGGTGCGCGGGAAACCCAGCAAATCATGTCCACATGTTTTGGGCATGCCCGAAGCTTAGAAGGTTTTGGCATGATTTTGCTAAGGCAATGTCCACGGTACTCAAAACATGGGTGGTGCTGAGTCCGGAGGTAGCGATCTTTGGAGTGTTGGAAGATCCGGGAGATCAGGGAGTGAAAGAGGCTGATGTCTTAGCCTTTGCCTCTCTGGTAGCCCGGAGACGGATCTTGTTAATGTGGAGGGACTCGAAGCCCCCGAGTGTAGAGACCTGGATTAGTGACATGGCTGGGTTTCACATTCGCGAGAAAATAAAGTTTGCTTTAAGCGGGGCAACGTTAGGGTTCCCCCGGAGGTGGCAGCTGTTCGTCAACTTTTTTGGGGAAATTTAAAATGTCGTGAAGATTGGGCTGGGAGGGAAATGTTTATTTTACCATGTTGATGTCATTGTTTATGTTACTGTTATAAAAATTTTCAAAAACCTTGATAAAATATTATTTTTTAAAAAAGAACTGCTCATGGGGCATCACCTTCGCATTCAGTTGAGTTTGAAGATCCTGAACATTGGCGGGAAGGTCTTCTGCGGGCAGGATCGGCCTGACGTGGTCATGGCCAGGTGTACGCCCTTGGCCAAATTTTCACTGGGCAACTCTGTACACGTCCGAAACTTCAGCGACAGTGCCACATGGGTCCGGGGCGTGGTAATGGCCCAGACAAAACTGCTCTCCTATAAGGTATAGCTGCAGTGCCAAGTCCAACAGGCACATGGACCACCTTCACAGTTGCATCCCAGAGCTACCTGAACAGCTCCAGGGTGCCCAACCCTACGTATTCCACTGGCACCGGCCCCGCAGGCCCTGGATCCCCAGGACACAAAGATGGTGGACACGACCCCTCGGACTCCGACTTGGAAATAGAACCTCAGCCGTCTGCGGTGGTTGAAGAACCAGTTTCTGATGCTAAGGCAGCTGGACCGGCTCCACTAAAACGTTCCACTCAGAAGCGATGGTCCCCCATATAGGGGTAACACGGTAGCAAAGTGGATAGCACTGTTGCTTCACAGCTCCTTGGTACCAAGTTCAATACCTGGCTTGGGTCACTGTCAGTGTGGAATCTGCACGTTCTCCCCGTGTCGGTGTGGGTTTCCTCCGGGTGCTCCGGTTTCCTCACACAAGTCCTGAAAGACGTGCCGTTAGGTAATTTGGAATTCTGAATTCTCCCTCAGTGTACCCAAACTGGAGCCAGAATGTGGCGATTAGGGGCTTTTCACAGTAACTTCATTGCAGTGTTAATGTAAGCCTACTTGTGACAATAAAGATTATTATGATTACAGTATACGCCTCTGGACCCTGCGTAGACAATGCCCCAGCGTCAGCTCTGGGCAAAGCGAGCAAGAGGACTTTTGCGGCATTCTGCCGGGGCGGATGCCGTTCAGAGCTTGGCGGGGGGTTACTACAACCCTCGCCGAGGTGATGGGGTATGGATTATCAGGTTACCCGTGACCTCCACAGAATACCTCCCCATTAATGGAACCGGGCTTCCCCTTAACAATGATTTTAAAAAACATGGACTAAGTGATGTCAGGGCGGGAGAACCCTTTGGAGATTGGAGTTGAGTCATTATATGTTTCATTAAACTTTTATTTATGCATCCCACCTACCATTTCCTTGTGGCCACTCTGCTGGGATCCAACAGTTAGTGTTGTCCAGATGATCGTGAGCCAGAAGCTGTGTGGCCTTCCACCCATGCCATTTGATGAGAATCAGATCCGTTTTGAAGGTTTGAAGTAAAGAACTCACCACTATTCTTAGAATTCCCCCTATACCAAAAAGGGTCAATAAGACGTTCTAAATGGTGAACAGGGATTCTCACTCCCTGACTCCTATGCAGACTTTGGTGGGTGCTGTTCGGGTCAAACTATATTTTCAATTTATCCCCACCGCGGTATAACCCATATCTTCAGAGAAGATGTTATCTACTTACCACTTAGTAGCATCGATCCTGGGTCCCGCGTTGCTAAGTATGTAAAGTAGACTTTGTAATAACCACTGTTTCGTGCTAAAACTTTAAGTTATTTTATTATTATTTTTTTTCTTTTAAAATATAAAATTACTGCATTTACAGAAAAGTAAAAAAGACCTTTTCTTTGGATCGTCCTGGTCAGTTGTTAGAGCTTCAGGTCTGCCTTGACAATCTTTCTTCTTTAACTTTTGGTCTTCCTCAAATGGATTCGCTATTCTGCTTGGCTTTCGTGTTCTATCCTTCCCATGACCGAGGGCATCTATGAGATCTGACTCTGCTGGCTGCTAGTGATTTAGGGTTTATATTATCCTTCTAGCAGTTGTTAAGTTTATATGACATTATCGTAAAGTAACTTCATTTTGCTCTTGGCTGTTCAGTGTACCTTTAATCATAATTACTTCTAACACAACTACATATTCATGTTGAGCCTGACTTTAGTTCATCGAACTCTGATTACATTTTTTCCCTTGTAATGTTCAAAAGTGCTTTGATCCTAGAGGGGTGTTACATCTGGTTCCTGTCACTTCTAACGTTGCTTTATTACCAAATAGTGCCCTTAGCTTGTCAGAACTCTGACCCCAATTTGGTATTAACTTATGCTCTCGTGGACACGTCGTCTCCGGCTTCCCATATTCAACTGGTGTCAGCAGGATTTCACACCTAAACATTTGTCACCCAATTCAACTAAAGATCCTGACAATTATTTAATAACTGCTTACTAAAATAATTAACTTCAAAGAAGGTGTAAAATATTGTTTCTCTTCATGTAACTAAAAGTTCAATCTGCTTTAACTTGAAAGACAGGCTTGAGCTGTTACAAGCTGTTTTCTTAACGTCTGTTTGATCAAGGCTATCTGCAATTCAAAACCTTCTTTTGCTGCTGCTATTAACCCTTTGTGGGATTTCCCCCTACATTTTCTCATTTACCTGCAGGCCAGGTTTTGCCAGACTTCCATTTTTCAAATGATATATTTTCCCATTTTTACTTTACCGGTAAATTGCTCCTTTGGTGATGTGGAATTAAATTGCATGTGATAGCCAAAGAATTTATATTTTACAATCCCACATTCACTTAAGGTATGCTGGCTAATTGGGTTATAGATAGCCATTTCGGGTTAACAACCTGCTTAAATTTACTACTTTTTTTTGTATAAATTTAGAGTACCCAATTATTTTTTTCCAATTAAGGGGCAATTTAGCGTGGCCAATCCACTTAGCCTGCACATCTTTTGGGCTGTGGGGGCAAAACCCACGCAGACACGGGGAGAATGTGCAAACTCCACACGGACAGTGACCCAGGGCCGTGATTCGAACCCGGGTCCTCAGCGCCGTAGGCAACAATGCTAACCACTGTGCCACCGTGCTGCCCCTTAAATTTACTACTTGATCGAAGAATGGGGAATAGACAGCAGGACAGTTTGAGGAAACTGGTCGGCCAGAGGGTGGCACTAGTATCAGTATGCAGACACTGCATGGGTACTTGAAGGAAAGGAGGTAAACATCTGGTGAGCAGCAGTGTCCACACAAACATGAAAACAAATGTAACTATTTTTTCAAACACTGATTTGCACCTAGCAACTGACATGATTTGGGGTTATTGTGGTAAAACTGATGCCAAACTTATTGCGTAGTCACACCAATACACCAATGCAATCATCAAAATGTCTAATATCTAGCATCAACTTGTTTCTGTTTTTGGATTTCAGAATCATTTGAGGCTCAATTTTTTTCCATAAATTTAGAGTACCCAATAATTTTTTTTTCCCAATTCAGGGGCAATTTAGTGTGGCCAATCCACCTAACTTGTTCATCTTTGGGTTGTAGGGGTGAAACCCACACAGACATAGGGAGAATATGCAAACTGCACGCGGACAGTGACCCAGGGCCGGGATTTGAACTCGGGACCTCAGCGCCGCAGTCCCGGTGCTAACCATTGCGCCACATGCCGTGCCTGAGGCTCAACTTTTAACAAAAAAAGTGAAATACCAGTTAAAGTGAGCTTTTCACAAATGGGGACTCTATATTATTCCATTCCTCTTAACTGCATCTGAAATCCTATTCAATCAGAAATATTTTTTAATAATAATAATCTTTATTGTCACAAGTAGGCTTACATTAACACTGCAGTGAAGTTACTGTGAAAACCCGCTAGTCGCCATATTCCGGCGCCTGTTCAGGTACACAGAAGGAAATTTCAGAATGTCCAAATTACTTAACAGGACATCTTTCGGGACTTGTGGGAGGAAACCGGAGCACCCGGAGGAAGCCCATACAGACACAGGAAGAACGTGCAGACGCCACACAGACAGTGACCCAAGCCGAGAATTGTACCTAGGACTTTGGAGCTGTGAAGCAACAGTGCTACACACTGTGTTACCGTGCAGTCCTTCAGGGTTCTCTCATGCTCTCTTGGGCTCAATGTTAAGAAACAAGTTTACTTCCAACTTTGTTTTTATTACAGACATTGTTTCCATACTGAAAAATATAAATACTTCTGAGAGATTTAAGCATTTTTGTGAATCAAAAAAAATTATTGGGAGATTGTTTTGGCTGCCTCAATTTTTTTTGAATAGTCCCGGACGACATGGGAAAATAAATATTTCTGTCATTGGGTGAGGAGTTAAACTCAGTCGTTGTGTGTTTTTTTCAGATGTGCAGAAACGTTCCTACTGCACCATTTGTAGAATAGTCGAGGGTTTGTCCTTATGTCCTGAACAAGAGTTATTTCAAACCATATGATACAGATTTTGAAAATTAATTAATGGGATGTGGCTGTTGCTGGCCAAACCAGCATTTATTCCCTGTCCTGAATTACCCTTGAAAAAGTGGAGGCGAGCTGTCTTCTTGAACTACTGCAGTCCATGTGATGTAGGTACACCCACAGTGTTGTCAGAGAGCACATTCCAGTATATTGACCGTGACAAACCTCCCCCCCCCCGATAAAATGAGATTTTCAGCGTTTCATCTTTTTATTTGTTTAGTAATGTGTAATGAATGTGGCTAGAGTGCAACAAAGTTTGAAATACAAATATATATATCCCGAATAAAAAAAACACTTTATGGAGTTAACAAAGGTATGGCATATGAAATAATAAAATCATGGATATCTCCTGGTAGATTATATTTTGTTACAACCCACAAGTATCTTACGGTGTGCCTACAATTATACAAGCTCCCTGTGAAGTACATTAAACAATGTACACTTGTATGATATATAAAGCCAGGCAATTGATAATCGCTTATTGTCACAAGTAGGCTTCAAATGAAGTTACTGTGAAAAGCCCCTAGTCACCACATTCCAGCACCTGTTCGGGGAGGCTGGTGCGGGAGTTGAACCTGCGCTGCTGGTCTGCCTTCAAAGCTCTTTAGCCCTGTGCTAAACCAACCCCATATTTGGCACCGGGCAGGCAGAACCAATTGGGATCTACCTCGTGGTGTATAATAATAACTAAGTTTCTTTGAACGATTCGGTGGGGACTCCTTCGTGGCTTTATGAAATATTTAGAATGGTATGCGATGTTTCATAGAATTTACAGTGCAGAAGGAGGCCATTCAGCCCCTCGAGTCTGCACCGGCTCTTGGAAAGAGCACTCTACCCAAGGTCAACAACTCCACCCTATCCCCATAACCCAGTAACCCCACCCAACACTAAGGGCAATTTTGGACACGAAGGGCAATTTATCATGGCCAATCCACCTAACCTGCACATCTTTGGAATGTGGGAGGAAACCGGAGCACCCGGAGGAAACTCACGCACACACGGGGAGGATGTGCATACTCCACACAGACAGTGACCCAAGCCGGAATCGAACCTGGGACCCCGGAGCTGTGAAGCATTGTGCTATCCACAATGCTACCGTGCTGCCCCTGTTGAATCAGATACTATACAAATGTTTGAGCGACTATTGCTGCTGGTTCCAAAAGTGCGAACTGTCAATGAAGAGATTCAAGCACTAGGATTCGCAGTCTTCAATCTACCGATTAAAATGATCATCTCAGATATTCAGAATTGAACTGCGATACTGCAGCAGGTTCACATCAGCGCTCTGAGCTGCCGGCGTGAAGGTGGGGAAGGCGCGCGGGGACCGATCGGCGCGCACCCTAGTTGCAGTGGGGAAGCTGTGGGCGCTGCACCCGGAGTGAGTGCAACACGTGTGGCTCCCGGACTGGGGCGTTTATGTAGGTTGGCGTTTCTCCCTTCAACTTTCCGCAAATGTTTGGGAGAGGGGTGGAGGGGAGACGAAATGTAATGTTTGAGCAGCTGATGGTTTCGTCTTTTTCTCCTGTTGGTGTTTGATTTATTTCAGTTCGGGTTGAAGATTGAATCAGTGTCTCGGGGAGCAGGCGAAGCTGGTCTCTGAAGGGCGTCAGCAGAATATCGCTGGAGACTGACATTCAGCTCCCCGCCACCTGCCATGAAATGTTGTGCTTGCTTTCCTCATGTTGGAAGGTTGTTTAAAACGCTTTAATCGTTAGGAGCCGAACGCACGTTCACGAGGCGCTGAAGAATTGGTTGTTTTTTTTAAAGCTAATTCTACCTCCGGGATAAAAGTTCGCATTTTAGAAAATGCCGGTTCGTGGGCCTACAGTGTGGCCTCCCCCCCCCCCCCCCCATCTACCAGGGATGATTGACATGCAGCGATCAATCCATTTAGTTGGGATGTCTTCATGTGGGGGCACCTTTGCTGATGGCTGTGAAGGCCAATCCTTGAAAGGCAAGTTCTGTCACAAAAGCTGCACATGAAGCTCGGCAAGTGACATTGCTGTTGGAGGGCCAGTAGTAAGTCTGATTCAAATGGTAGTGCGATGTCAAAGGGTTATTGTTAATACTGGATTTTGTTCCCCAGCATTTACAAGCCTAAAACCCAGTTTACTATGGCTGAAGAAGGAGATGCCAATAGCTCTACCACTTATGATGTGACCGACCCAGGAGTAGCAGCCATCAAGCCTCTGTAAGTCTGGGATGTTGGTTTTAAAGTTTAAAATTTTCACTTTCTGACGTTACACTGGATTAATCTAAACTTGCACTTAATTCAGACTCTGCAGGTGGGTTTAGTTCCTGGGTCCTGGACTGGTGGTCGGGATAAAATTTGGGTAAAGGACCTGCAAAATGACAGTGTCAGCACTGTGAAGGAGATTATTGAGAGGTGATCAATTGAGAAACTTTGTATGGGGACTTATTGTGGCAGCCATGGAGTGAGTGGTTGCACATTCATGGCTCCTGTGCGAGGTGGAATTGTTTTGGTTCTTTTTGCCCATTTCGGCAGAAGTTATGCAGATGGAAGTGTTTAAACATCGGGGACTAAGAATTCTCTTTTGGTAGGCCATATCTAAAGCCTATCCAACGATGAGTGCACCAAACAAGAGGCAACAGACCAGGAGATCTCTTGAAGTGCGACAGAGGGAAGAATGTCCATGTGGTGGTCCACGGAACAGTTTGTGGAGTTCCTAATGGCTGTCCATCCCTAATTGCACGTGAGAAGGTGGTGCTGAGCTGTCTTTTGAACTTCTACAGTCCACGTGTACGTGCACCCACAGTGTAGTTAGGAAGGGAGTTCCAGGATTCTGACCCAACAACAGTGAAGAATTGCTGATATAGTTCCAAGTCAGGATGATGTATGGCTTGGAAGGGACCCTGCAGTTGGTAGTGTCCCTGTGCATTTGCTGCTGTTGGCTTTCTAGGTGGTCGAGGTTGATTGTTTAAAAGGTGTTGTCAAAGGAGCCTTGGTGAATTGCTCCTTGGTGAGTTGTAGATGGTACATCCGCTGCCACTGGGTGTTGGTGGTTTCAGGGTGTTGTCAGGAAATGGGGTTGTTTTAAGTAACCTATATTTGTATTTGTGAGTATTAGAAATAAGGTATAGCTTAGCTTTAAGTAAGTTTAATTTTGTGTTTGTGTAAGAAAATATTGGAACTTTAATTAGACTCATAATAAATAAAGACACCTGCATGTCTGTGGATTTCGGTTTTATTTCAAACTTGCATTCTTTAAAGGGTTTGCAACGTGAAAATAAACATTGTTAAAGAAAGACTTAAGCTGTTGCTGAGCACCAGGGGGTCACCTTCGGTTGGAAATAACTTTTTAGTTTGAAGCTGAATCCAAAAGCAGCTGAACTGGACCAGGAGAGCTGCAAAATCAACCTCCGCAAAAGAACACAAGAAAGTTCAGAAAGATAGTTCAGTTCAAGGAACCAGAAGTTGAGCAAGGGCCTGTTCAGGAGAATTCAATTAACAGGCAAAGAAAAGGCTCTGAGTTGAAGAGGCAACTCAAGAGCTTAGTCAGCTAGGTAAGAAGCCAAACATCTCGGGTAAATCAAGTTTGGTGACATCTGCGAAGCAGTAGTGTTCTGTTAGCATGGCTGGGTACCTGAGAGACTGTGTGCTTGAATGCACTTGGCAATTCCGAGCAGAAGAATATTGAAAGGAAAGATTGAAATCCTGGAAGTGGATCCTTGGTGAAGGCATCTGAGAGAAAATACACTGAGCCGTATTTTTCCGAGAGGGAAGTTTGAAGTCACCTGTGAGACCAGTTTTTAAAAAAATGATTGTTATTGTCACAAGTAGGCTTACATCAACACTGCAATGAATTTACTGTGAAAAACCCCTAGTCGCCACTTTCCGGCGTCTGTTCGAGTACAGAGGGAGAATGCAGACAATCCAATTCACCTAAGAAAGCATGTCTTTCGTGACTTGTGAGAGGAAACCGGAGCACCTGGAGGAAACCGACGTAGGAGGAAACCGGAGCACCTGGAGGAAACCCACGTAGACACAGGGAGAGCATGCAGACTTCGCACAGACAGTGACCCAAGCCGGGAATCGAACCTTGGACCCTGGTGTTGTGAAGCAGCAGTGCTAACACTGTGCTACCGTGCTGACAAGCGTCTGGACATTTGAGAAATCCACTTAAGTTATATTGAGTGACATCTGCCACTTGGTTTCAGAGTGTGGTGTGCCTGACCACAGTTGCACTGTTGGTTTACATGGTTTGTGTACGTAATGAACATATTATAGTTTTTTTAACAAACAATTTTATTGACGTATTTTTCGGCATTGTGAACTGTTACAGATAACAAACAAAAAAAAAGACAAAAACACCAACGTAAAACCGATGGCTCAATCGAACCATACTGCACAAGCCCGCTCCTCTCCCATAGACACTACCCGCCTATTTATCCCTCCTACTCTACTCTAATCTCCCCCTACTGATGTTCACTCTCCCGCGAAGAAGTCGATGAATGGTTGCCACTTTTGGGCGAACCCCAGTACGGATCCCCTCAAGGTGAACTTAATTTATTCCATACCCAGAAAACTAGACATGTCTGAAAGCCATCGTTCGGTCTTCGGGGGTTTAGAGTCCCTCCATGCGAGCAGTATTCGCCGCCGGGCTACTCTGGGAGCAAAGGCCAAAACATCGGCCTCTTTCTCCCCCTGCACTCCCGGCTCCACTGCAACCCCAAATATTGCGAGTCCCCAGCCTGGATTGACCCTGGATCCTACCACCCTCGATACCGCCCTTGCTACACCTTTCCCAAATTCCCCCAGCGCTGGGCATGCCCAGAACATGTGGATATGGTTTGCTGGGCTCCCTGAGCACCTAATACATCTGTCCTCGGTCCCAAAAAACCGGCTCATCCTTGTCCCGGTCATATGAGCCCTATGCAGTACCTTAAACTGTATGAGGCTAAGCCTTGCACATGAAGAGGAGGAGTCCACCCGTTCTAGGGCATCCGCCCACGTCCCCTCCTCAATCTCCTTACCCACCTCCCCCTCCCATTTATTTTTCAGCTCCTCCACCGAGGCCTCGTCTACCTCCTGCATTACCTAATACACTTCCGAGATCCTCCCCTCTCCAACCCATAAAACCGAGAGCACCCTGTCCTGGACCCCACGCGGTGGCAGCAGGGGCAACCCCGCCACCTGCCGCCTGACAAACGCCCTTACTTGCATGTACCTAAAGGTGTTCCCCGGGGGGAGCCTGAACTTCCCTTCCAGCTCACCCAGGCTCGCAAACTTCCCGTCTATGAACAGGTCCCCCAGCCTCCTGACATCTGCCCTGTGCCAACTCAGGAACCCGCCATCAATTCTCCCCGGAACAACCCGGTGGTTCCCCCGTATCGGGGACGACATCGAGGCCCCCACCTCCCCCCTGTGCCGCCTTCATTGCCCCCAAAATCTTGAGGGTAGCTGCCACCAACGGGCCCATGGTACACCTCGTTGGAGGGAGCAGCAGCGGCGCCGTTGCAAACGTTTCCAGGCTCGTACCCACACAGGATGCCATCTCCAGCCTCTTCCATGCCGCCCCCTCCCCGTTCATTACCCACTTACGCACCATCGCTGCGTTGGCAGCCCAATAATACCCACAGAGGTTGGGCAACGGCAGCCCCCCATCCCTGCCCTGCTCCAAGAACACCCATCTCACCCTTGGAGTCCCGTGTGCCCACACAAACCCCGTAATGCTCCTGTTAACCCGCCTGAAAAAGGCCTTCGGGATAAGGATGGGGAGGCACTGGAACAGGAACAGAAACCTCGGGAGCACCATCATCTTGACTGACTGCACCCTACCCGCCAAAGACAGTGGCAGCATGTCCCACCTCATAAACTCCTCCTCCATTTGCTTCACCAGCCTTGTGAGGTTTAGCTTATGCAAGGCCCCCCAGCTCCTGGCCACCTGAACCTCCAAGAACCTGAAGCTCCTCTCCGCCCTTTTCTGTGGGAGCTTCTTCTTTTCCTCCTCCTCCTCCTCCTCCCCCCCTCCCCCCCCCCCCCCCCCCCCCCCCCCCCCCCCCCCCGGTGTATCACAAACAGCTCGCTTTTCCCAACGTTAAGCTTATACCCTGAGAAATTCCCGCAGAATCCCCATCACCACCGGCATTCCCCCCACCGGGTCCGCCACATACAACATACGTCCAACACTCGGTGCTCCTCCCCACCCCGGACCAACCCCCTCCAATCCCCCGACTCCCTCAGCACCATAGCCAGGGGTTCAATTGCCAGCACAAAAGGTAGTGGGGACAGGGGACACCCCTGCCTCGTCCCTTGGTAAAGTCAAAAATACTCCGACCTCCTCTTATTCGTGGCCACACTCGCCATCGGGGCCTCATACAACAACCTCAGCCAACTGACAAACCCCTCCCCAAACCCGAACCTTTCCAGCACCTCCCACAAGAACCCCCACTCGACCCTATCAAAGGCCTTCTCCGCATCTAGTGCCACCACTATATCCGCCTCCCCTTCCACCGCCGGCATCATAATAACGTTCAAGAGCCTCCGTATATTAGTGTTCAGCTGCCTCCCCTTCACAAACCCCGTTTGATCCTCGTGGATAACCTGCGGCACTCAATCTTCTATCCTCGTGGCTAAGATCTTTGCCAACAACTTGGCGTCCACATTCATGAGCGAGATCGGCCTGTATGACCCACACTGCAGGGGATCCTTGTCTCGCTTAAGGATCAAGGAGATCAGCGCCCGAGACATCGTCAGGGGCAAAGCCCCCCCTCCCTCGCCTTGTTGAAGGCCCTAACCAACAGGGGGCCCAGCAGGTCTGCAGACGCCTTGTAAAATTCAACTGGGAACCCATCCGGCCACGGCGCCTTCCCCAAATGCATGTTCCCTATCCCTTTAACCAGCTCCTCAAGCTCAACTGGCGCCCCCAGACCCTCCACCCGTCCCTCCTCCACCCTCGGAAATCTCAGCCGGTCTAAAAAGCGCCCCATCCCCCCCTTCTCTGCCAGAGATTCGGACCGATGTAGTCTCATAAAAGTCCCTGAAGACCTCATTAATGTCTACCCCCCTCCGCAACACATTTCCTCCCCGGTCCTTAAATCCACCAATCTCCCTAGCCGCATCCCGCTTACGGAGCTGGTGTGCCAGCATCCTACTCTCCTTCTCCCCATACTCGCACCCTGAGCCTTTCTCCATTGAGACTCCGCCTTTCTGGTGGTCAACAAGTCGAACTCAGCACGAAGTCTGCGCCGCTCCCTGTCTGCCATCACACTCGACGCCTCAAATGACACCCTCTTCCCCACCAGGATCGCCACCCCCCCGGTTTTTTGCATCCAACCCCGAATGAAACACCTAGCCCACGCACCCCTTCCTCAACCTGACCTGATCCGCCACCTTCAAGTGCGTCTCCTGAAGCATAGCCACGTCCGTCTTCAGCCCCCTCAGGTGCGCGAACACGCGGGACCGTTTGACCGGCCCATTCAGTCCCCTCACATTCCAGGTGATCAGCCGGATCGGAGGGCCACCTGCCCCCCTCCCCCGTCGACTAGCCATCACCCTTCCGTAGTCCGGCACGTGCCCGCGCCCCCCGCTCAGCCCGTTCCCCACAGCGACAGACCTCCATCCTGAACGCCTCTGCATGCTCCAGCTCCTTCTTGACCATTTCAGCAGCAACCTGGTATTCCCCCCCCCCCCCCCCCCCCCCCCCCAAAAAGCTAGGGCCCCCCCCTAGCTGCGTAACTCCGGCTATTGTACTTCCGTAAGTCAGCCGACGACTGCTGACCCCGGCTGCTCCCGCCACCCCAATTACCCTCCCCAGTGTCCCCCACCCATTCCCCCAATGCCGACCCCGCCACCTGCTTCTCCAGCGCGGGAGAGAGGCCCGCGCCCCCGATCCCAAGCCCCGCCCCCGACCCAAAACACGGGAAGACAGGCACATGACCCAACAGGGCCGCGAACCCCACCCAAACCTGTAACCAGTGAAATAATAAAAATCCCAATATGATATGATAAAACACCCAAGTAAACAGGTAACAGCCCCGACAAGCAGAAAAGAAAAGGCAAGACAGCAAAAAAAAAACATTGTCCAATAGAACCAAAAAGAGCAAAAGGATATCAAGGAGGACAAAGCCTCCGGGCTGCGTACAACGTTTCCCTGCCCCCAGTCCTCTGTTCAAGTCCAGCTTCTCTGCCTGGACAAAAGTCAAGGCCTCCTCCGGGGAGTCAAAATAAAGTTGCCGGTCTTTATAAGTGACCCAACGGCGTGCCGGCTGTAACAGGCCAAACTTGATCCCCTTCTTGTGGAGCACTGCCTTCGCCCGGTTAAACCCAGCCCTTCTCTTCGCCACCTCCACACTCCAGTCCTGGTAAATCCTGATCTCCGTATTCTCCCACTTACTACTCCTCTCCCTCTTCGCCCAACGAAGCACACACTCACGGTCGACCAAACGTTGGAATTGGACCAGCACCGCCCTGGGTGGCTCGTTCGGCCCGGGCTTTCGCAGCCGCACCCGATGGGCACTCTCCAGCTCCAGGGGTCCCCGGAACGACCCCGCGTCCATCAGGGAGTTCAGCATCAGGACCACGTAGGTCCCCAAATCAGAACCTTCCAGCCCCTCCGGGAGGCCCAAAATCCGCAGATTCTTCCGGCGGGAGCAGTTCTCCATCTCCTCCATCCTTGCCAACCATTTCTTGTGAAGCGCCTCGTGCGACTCCACCTTCACCGCCAGGCCGAGGAGTTCGTCCTCGTTCTCCGAAGCCTTTTGCTGCAGCTCCCGAATCTCCGCCGTCTGAGTCGCCCCGAGCCTGTCCAGCGATGCCCTCAACGGCTCCAGGATCTCAGCTTTTAGTTCCTGGAAGGAGCGCAGCAGCAGCTCCTGCTGCTCCCTCGCCCACTGCTGCCACGCTGCCGGTTCCCCGCCCGCCACCATCTTGTCCTTTTTGCCTCGCACCTTCTGCTGCAAACTTGATTTTCTGGTCTCTCCACTTCTAGTCCAGCCCATCCACCGGCCGCCAAGCGCCGAGGCTGCGTTCCCACCTGGGGAAAAATCAAATCGGCGCCGTTGCAGGCCCTTAAAAGAACCCTTGGTGAGATCTTTTCCAGTTGTTCCCTTTGCTGCTAGAATCCAGCTTTCATAAGGGCCCTCAGGTCAGCTTGAGGCCTCTTAACACAGCCCTTCCCCCGCCTGCATGCTGAATAGGCTTTTGTCTCTCTGCTGCAGCCCCAGCCAAATTCTATAGGAGCCCAGACAGACGCACCCACCTCCCCTACATGCATCCTCCACTGGCCCCATATCCGCAGGGCCGCCCCCACTACCGGGCTGGTGGAGTACCTGGCCGGCGACAGCGGTCGAGGAGCCGTGACCAGGGCTGCCAAGCTGGTGCCCCTGCACGAAGCCAACTCCACCCGCTCCCAGATGGATGCCGTACCCACCATCCACTTCCTTATCATGGCTATGTTAGCCGCCCAGTAGTAGTTGATCAGACTCGGCAATGCTAGCCCTCCCTCGCTACGGTTCCTTTCAAGCATCGCCTTCTTCACCCGCGGGGATTTTCCCGCCCAGACAAAGCTCATGATGATTTTGCCAGTCCTTTTGAAGAAGGACTGTGGGATAAAGATCGGGAGGCACTGGAAGATGAACAGGAATCTAGGGCGGATTGTCATTTTTACAGTCTGCACCCTCCCCGCCAGTGACAGCGGGAGTGCATCCCATCTCCGGAACTCGCTCTTCATTTGTTCCACCACTCTCGTCAAATTTAGCTTGTGCAACCTGCCCCAGTCTTGTGCCACCTGTATCCCCAAGTACCGGAAGCTTTCCTCAACCAGCCTAAATGGCAGCTCCTTCAGTCTATTCTCCTGGCCCCTTGCCTGCACCACAAACATCTCACTCTTGGTCATATTTAATTTGTACCCTGAAAACCGGCCGAACTTCCTCAATGTTTCCAGTATACTCTCCATCCCGGCCAGTGGGTCCGACACGTACAGGAGCAGGTCATCCGCATAGAGAGAGACTCTATGTTCCACCCCCCCTATTCATTCCCTTCCACACCTTGGCAGCTCTCAACGCACTCGCCAACGGCTCTATGGCCAGCGCGAACAGCAACAGGGAGAGTGGGCATCCCTGTCTGGTCCCGCGATGCAGTCTGAAATACTCTGACATTACCCTGTTTGTTCTAACACTAACTTTTGGGGCCTGGTACAATAGTCTGACACAATTAACCAGTCCTACCCCAAACCCAAATCGTCCCAGCACCTCCCACAAATAGTCCCACTCCACCCGGTCGAAGGCCTTCTCCGCATCCATTGCCACCACTACCTCCACCTCCTTGCCCGTTGGGGGCATCATGATTACATTGAGCAATCTTCTCAAGTTAGCTGTCAGCTGCCTGCCTTTCACAAACCCTGTCTGATCGTCCCCAATCACCCCCGGTACGCAGTCCTCAATTCTAATCGCCAGGACCTTTGCCAGGAGCTTGGCATCCACATTGATCAGGGAGATTGGTCTGTATGACCCGCAGGATTCCGGGTCCTTGTCCCGCTTCAATATCAGTGAGATGGTGGCTTGCGACATCGGCGGCGGCAGGGTCCCTCTGTCCCTTGCCTCATTAAAAACCCTCGTCAAGACCAGTCCCACTATCTCCGAGAACTTCTTGTAAAACTCTACTGGGTATCCATCCGGCCCCGGGGCTTTCCCCGACTGCATGGCCTTTAGGCCCTCCAATACCTCCTCCGCTCTAATCGGGGCCCCCAGCCCTCCACTAGTCCCCCGCCTACTTTTGGGAATGTTAGCCCGTCCAGGAACCTTTTCATCTCCTCCGGCCCTTCCGGGGGTTCTGAAGCATACCGCGCACCTTTAAAACAGTAAACAGTCGACCAACAGTCCAGGCACAGTCGGCATCCCTTCAAACGGTAGTTCTCGGACCCGAGCTTGCGTCCGTGGGACCTCTTTTCGGGACCAGCCCCATATCCCTCGCAAAGTCCATCGCTTCTTCGGGCTCGGAGAAGTAGTGGTGTTGACCCTGATGCGTAACCCAAAGACGGGCCGGGAAGAGCAGACCAAACTTCACATGCTTCTTGAACAACACCTCCTTAACTTGTTTAAAGGCTGCTCGCCGTCTTGCCACCTCCTGGCTTAGGTCCTGGAAGATGCGAAGAACACTGTTATTCCACGTGCTGCTCTTGGCGCTCTTTGCCCACAGCAGCACCCGCTCCTTTTCCACAAACCTGTGGAACCTAATCACCATCGGACGGGGTGACCCCCCGGACACACCTGTCTCGCCTACATTCTGTGTGCCCCCCTCCAGCTCCATCGGTCGTGGAAAGGCTTCAGCCCCCATCAACTGCATCAACAGGTCCACCACAAACGCTGTGGCATCAGCTCCCTCGGCCCCTTCCGGGAGGCCGATGATCCTCAGATTTTGTCTGCGGGCTCTATTTTCCAGCTCCTCTACTCTATCTAGTAGTCTTCTCTGCCTCTCCTTCAACCCGTCGACTTCTAGCGTCGCAATCGTCTGCGCATCCGCCTGCTCCTCCACCGCCTCTCCCAGCTCCTTAACTTTTTCGTCCTGGACATCCAGCCTCTGGTTCAGCTGATCCACTGCCTTCTGAAGTGGGTCCAAGTTATTCCGCTTCAAAGACTCAAAACTGCTCTTAATAACCTGCAGCATGTTTTCCAGCGCTTGCTGGATTGCTGGGTCCGCAGGTCCGCCATCTTGGGTCCCAGGTCAGCTTCCCCTGCACCTTGTCTTTGTCCCTTCCTCTCCCGTTTCTGTTGCTTCCTGCTCTCCCGCAGTTCCATGCAGCTCTGCCCGCTCCTCCGCACCTCCCTGGCCGTCCTTTCACCGCCTCACAGTCCCGCAAAACTGGGAAACCAGGTCCTCAAATCCTGCTGGAGTGAGAGCCCCCGAATGTGCGGCTCACTCACTCATTGCCGCAACTGGAAGTCCGAAAATATTATAGTTTAAGTTTATTTTGTAACTTGTGTTATCCTCTTAAGTCTGTGTACACCTGTGAAAATATAGGTGGGGTGAAGGATTATTGTATTATAGTCAATCTTTTCATGTTTAATAAATGTTTTATTCTTTTGCTAAAAGTTAATTGGCAGTCCTGTGACTCTATTCACCCTGTCGAAACAAAAAAAATAACAGATATGGACGATTGAGCCATGGTTCCATTCTGGGACCAGACTGTCTGGTAGTAATATTATTTGGGATCATAACAAAAGTGGGGGCTCCTGAGGGATTCAAAATATCGTGAAAAGGCTATTGGACGCTGATTGATGGTAATTCATTGGGATATTTTGAAATTTGGAAAGCATGTTATTGGAAGGCGCATAGTAATACTTGGTCGGGGATTTATTATTATAAGATGGAATCTGTGAATCCTTTTTTTTGAAAAAAAAGTATGTGGAGGTACTGAAGATGGATGATGCAAACTGGTTTACAGAAAGTTACCAAGAGTCAGTTAACTGAATTGGCAGATAAATTGCAGTTGAGATTAACTGCATGGATAAGAAAAGTTGACAGAATTGAAAATATAGCAAAGAATGTGAAATTGCAAGCTGAAAGACCAAGGGCTGGATTCTCCGATTCTCCAGCTATGTCTGCAGGATCCGTCTGGTCGTATGACCAAAAAGTCAGAGCCGCCCCTGCAACGATACTCCGACCGGTGGAGGCTAGCAGCCGCGCCGCGTAAAGCTGGCGTTACCTGCAGATATGGCCATAGAATGGCCGGGTCCTTGGTCGCGCATGTGCACGGAAGTTGCGGCGCCATACAACATGGCGCCAGCCGTGCCCGGACCGACCTGCCAAAAACTGCCTCCCTGTAACCCTCGTTGCCACCCCGGACCACCCTCAGCAGTACACCTAGTACCTGCCAAAGCCCTCCCTGCCAGCAGAACACCCCCCCCCCCCGGACTGTGGCGATGCTGGACACCGTCCGCAGCCGCCACGCGAGGTGCCTGAAAGTTGTGAGGACATACGCCCCACGGTGTCGGGGACCCGGCCCATCAGGGGTGGAGCATCGGGGGAGGGTCGCAGGTGACGTCCTGAGGCAGTCCCGATGGTGTGCGACGTACCCCTCGAGTATGCCATTTTTGAGAGGGCAGAGCATCAGAAAAACGCGCCGCCCTGATTTCAGCGTAAAAACTCATTCTCCAGCCGATCACCGAACGTGATTTTGGCATTGGCGATCAGAGAATCCAGCCCCAAGGCAATTAATTTGACTAAAATTTAGTTACAAATTAAACAAGTAGAAATCGAAAGAGAAATAGAAATGTAGAAACTTGAAATGGAAGAAAAAGAAAGACTGGAGAGGGAATTGAGAAATTAGAAAAGAAAGACAGGAAAAAGGCGAACGATGGTTTCAAGATGTGAGGTGGCCATTTGGCCCCTTGAGCCTGACCAGCCTTTCGATAAGGTCATGGCTGACCTAACTGTGACCTCATCTCCACTTTCTTGTCCCCTCCCGCCCACCGCACCGCCCCATAATTCTTAACACCTTGTCAATCAAAAATCTCATCTAACTCAGCCGTGAACATATTCAGTGACCCAGCTTCTACTGCTGTCTGGGGAAACTAATTATCCTCTGTGAGAAAAGATATATTTTAATTAATTCATGGGATTGGGATGTCACTGACTAGGCCAGCATTTTTAACCAATACCTAATTGCCCTTGAGAAAGTGGTGGTGTGCTTCTGTCTTGAACTGCTGCAGTCCATGCAAGAATTCCAGGATTCATTTACAAAGAATATATACAGCACAGAACAGGTCATATGGCACAGTCAGACTATGCCAGTGTTTACCCTCCACTCAACCTCCCCATATTCTTTCTCATCTAACTATCAGCATAACCCTTTATTCCTTTCTCCTTCACGCATATTTAACTTCGCATTAACTGTATTTGTACAATTTATCTCAACTACTCTGTGGTAGCATGTTCCACATTTTTGCCACTTTCTGGGTGAAAGGTTTTTCCAATTTCCCTGTTTTGTTTTCTTGGTGACTATCTTGTACTGGCTTCTAGTTGTGCTCTTTCTCACAAGCTAAAACACTCTTGTCTATTTATCAAAAACACTCTTGTCTATTTATCAAAAACACTTTATCATTTTACAGACCAATATTATACAATTTAACCTGAGGATTTTTTTCTTCTAGATATCACACTACCAAAGACCATTTTCATGAATACATTAATAGTGGAAGGAATAAAGACCTAAAAGTTGCTGACAAAGATAATCTGAAAGATGGAGAAGCTACTGAAGGTGCCTGTGACTCCCCAGAGCATAAAGCAAAAAAAATTAAACTGGAAGAAAGTGATGAAAATGAATCTGAAAAGGACAATGGTGAATTATGCCAGAACGAAGGGGAACACAAACAAAATATTAAGAAAGCAAGGGGCCAAAATAAAAACAGGCCTCATATGAAGCCCAAGCACTATGAACATGATCGAAAGTTGTGTACTTCAGTATGCCAGGTGAGTATGTGAATTTAAACTATTTAAGAACATAAATCAGCAGGCATAAACCATATAGCCCCCTGAGCCTGCTTCCACATTTGAGAGAATTACAGCTGATGATTACAGCTGATTTTCTGGCCCAACTCTGTGTGTAGTGCCTTAGGCCCAACATTCTTCAAGTGCTTTACCAATGACCTTCCCTCCATCATAAGGCCAGAAGTGGGGATGTTTGCTGATAATGATTGCACAATGTTCGATACCATTGGGAACACCTCAGACACTGAAGCAGTCCATATACATATGCAGCAAAACTTGACTGCATTCAGTTTTGGGCTGATGTGTGACGCAAATGTTACTTGTCACTTTAATGCCAGACAATGGCTATCAACAAGGGAGAATCTAACTGCCTCCCCTTGACATTCAATGGTATTACCATTGATGAATCCCACACTATCAACATCCTAGAGATTACGTTTGACCTGATATTGAACTGGACAGCCAGTGAATGCTGGGTCTATAAGAGCAGGTAAAAGTCTGGGAATTCTGTGACAGTAATTCTCCTCCTGACTGCCCAAAACCTGTCCAACATCTGTAAGTCGGGAGTGTGATGGAATACTTTCCACTTGCCTAGATGTGTGCAGCTTCAACAATGATCGTGGAACTTGACACGATCCAGGACAAAGCTACCTGCTTGGTCAGCATCCCATCCATCACCTTAAATATTCACTCTCCACCACTGATTCACAGAGGCAGCAAAGTGCACCATATAAAAGATCCACTGCAGTAATTCAGCAAGGCTCCTTTGACAGTATTTTCTCAACCCTAGACCTCGACCACTTGAAAGAACAAGGGCAGCAGGTGCATGGGCACGCCACCACCTGAAAGTTTCCCACTAGTAGCACATCAGCCTGACTTGGAACTATATTGCTATTCCTTCACTGAAACGGTGTCAAAATACTGCAACTTCCTAACAGCACTTTGGGTGGAGCGGAGGGGGATGGGGGGATTAATGCAGATGGACCGCAGCGGTTCAAGACGACTGCTCATCACCATCAGCCATGATTGAATGGCGGAGCAGACACGATGGGCTGAGTGGCCTAATTCTACTCCTACGTCTTATAGTCTTCTCAAGGTCCAATACAAACATACTGATTAGAAGCAGGAGTAGGCCACTAGGCCCCTCGAACCTGCTCCACCATTCAATAAGGTTATGGTTGATTCTGATTTTAACCTTGACTTCCCATTCCAACCTACCCCCGATAACATTTCAACCCCTTTTTTTATTAAGCATCTATCTACCTCTGGTTTGAAGATGTTCAAGGACTCTGCTTCGGTCACCTTTTGAGGAAGAGAGTTCCAGATGCTCAGGACCCACTGAAAGATATTTCCTCATGTCTTAAATGGGTGACTCTGTATTTTTAAACAGTGGCTCTTAGCTCCATGGGTAAACAAAATGCTGTTCCTGTCAGTGATATTCGCATTCCATGAACAAATTTTTAAAAAATATACTCCATTTTCCTGTCTGGTCCCCATATCCATTAATCCCTGAGTGACCAAATTCTCAGCCTTAAACATATTCCATTAGCAAGGTCAGCAGCGCGGGTTCAATTTGTGTACTGACTGAGGTCAGTCATAAAGGCCCTCCCTTCTCAACCTTGCCCCTCTCCTTAGGTGTGGTGCCCCTCAGGTTAAATCACCACCAGTCAGCTCTCCCCGTCAAAGGAGAAAGCAGCCTATGGTCAGCTGGGACTATGGTGACTTTACACTTTAATTAAGCATCCACAATGTTCTGGGGCAGTGAATTCCAAAGACACTTGACCCCTTGAGTGAAGACATTTCTCCTTATCACAATCCTATTGACTCCTTATCCTGAGACTGTTTTAGATCCCTTGTCAGGGAAACTGTCTGTGTCTGGTCGATCAAGCTGTTTCAGATTTCTGATGCTGTATTGCTTTGAAGTATCTGTGTGTATAGCTGTGGGATGCAAAGTCTCAATTTACACTTTATTCCTTGCCCCACTTCTCACAGTAAGAAGTCTTACAACACCAGGTTAAAGTCCAACATGTTTGTTTCAAACACTAGCTTTCGGAGCACTGCTCCTTCCTCGGGTGAATGGAAGGAGCAGTGCTCCGAAAGCTAGTGTTTGAAACAAACCTGTTTGGCTTTAACCTGGTGTTGTAAGACTTCTTACTTTGCTCACCCCAGTCCAACGCCGGCATCTCCACATCATGGCTACCACTTCTCACATTCTGGTTGAGGTTTTGGCTGTATTGCTATGGAAAGATTGTTTGCCCCCTGCATTTTACATCTCCCATGGGTGGGGAATGTGGTAGCGAGAGAAAATTCTGAATCGACTAATCACTTACCCTGATGCATGCTTCCTCTTGACCACTTGAAGAGCTGCTTTAATTTAAAAAAAAAAGAGATTAGAACCACTGCTTACTGGTCCAGCATTAGACTACATAGCTCAATAAATATGTAGGTAAAACATTTCGATCTCAGCACTTTAATATGCAATTGCCTTGATATTTGGCTCTGTCTCACTGGCTTTTCGTGGTATTTTCAAACTTTCTGTTGGATGAGATATAAAATGTTATTCTTGGTGAAAAGTGCTGTTGAATATACCTTTTTAAGGACTTAGTTTTAACTGTCCATTAATTCTTATGAAATCTGGAAGTGCAAACATTTCGGCAAAAATTGAGCCTCATGCCTTTTGTGAAGTGGAATGAACTGGTAGCATCATGCAGATGTAGGAGACAGTGGGAGGAATGGAGAGTATAATTGTGGAGCATCTGATTACTTGATATTGCAAGTCTCTTTGTTATTTTCAGCTAATAAGCTGTAGATGCATCCTGTTAAATTGTGCCCAAAATGTTATTAATTGACATTCTTATTACAACACCAACTAGTATTTGTATTGCGCTTTCAGTGCAGTGAAATCCACCAAGGTGCTTCACACAAGCCTTACAAAACACTGGGCCACATAAGGAAATATAGGTCAGATGACCAAAAGCTTGATTAGTGAGGTGGGTTGTCAAGAATATCTTAAAAGAGAAAAACGAGGTGCAGAGTTGTGGGGAAAAAATTCTTCAGGGAGCCTAGACAACTGAAGACAATAGTGGAAAAATTATGATCAGGAATGCCATAAGAATCAGAAGGGGATGTTTAGCACAGGGCTAAATCGCTGGCTTTGAAAGCAGACCCAGGCAGGCCAGCAGCACAGTTCAATTCCCGTAACAGCCTCCCCGAACAGGCGCCGGAATGTGGCGACTAGGGGCTTTTCACAGTAACTTCATTTGAAGCCTACTTGTGACCATAAGCGATTTTCATTTCATTTCAATTAGAGAAACACAGATATCTTGGAGGGTAGTGGAGTTGGAGGAATTTGAGGGAAGGGCAAGGGTTTGAAGGGATTTGAAAACATAGATGAGAATTTTAAAATCAAGACGTTGCTTAAATGGGAGCCAGTGTAGGTCAATGAAGACAGACACGATGGGAAATGTGATTTGCTGAGAGTTAATACACCGGCAGTAGAGTTTCGAATATACAGTTCCCTTTTACCATCTGATGACTACTGTCTAAACTTTCAAGCAAAAATTACTTGTTTAATGTCCTAAAGAAGGTACTTTTTAAAAAACATTTAAAACCTCTCAACCCAGGTAAAGATGTCAATTGACATAAAGAATTGAAGCTTTCCAAAATTTTGTTGAAAAGAAGGAATTGCATGCAAAACAAAGTGGGTGAATGCAACTCCAGTAGGATGCATCTTGAGAACCATTTAATTATTTTAAAAATAGCAGTGACTTTATTGAGGAGTCTGAGACATTGGCACAAAAGGTAGTGCTCCACCTTAATGATGAAAACAATGCAACATTAAACAAATCATTGGTCCAAGTGCAAGAATCAACCTACACATTGATCAGTCGACCATCTAATATAGAGGGTCATTGTGACTTGCTCTAAAGAGTAGCAGGCATTGTAGTTTGTGGTCCTTCACAACTTGAGATTGCTAGATGGTCCTGTTGGTTTTTGCCCTTCTCATTATGCTGTTGTCATCCTTTAAGCTATTTGTAAACATGTTTAAGAATATTCTGAGGCAGACATTTAATTTTTGTTTTTTCATTCCCCCACCCCATCAAGGATCCACCAAGGAAATGTTACTTTGGTGACAAGTGTAGATTTTTGCATGATGTATCAAAGTACCTGGAATCCAAGCCTTCTGATCTTGGTGACCATTGCTACCTGTACGACACATATGGGAAATGTCGATATGGCATTACTTGTAGATATGCAAAATCTCACATTGGACCAGATAACAAGAACTTGCTTAATGAGGATCTTATGAAGACATGGGAGAAAACAGTGATTGTGAGAAACTGTCTCAGCAAAGAACTACAGCAGATCTTACGGAAAAAAAAATTCTACTTTAACAAATCTGAGCAATACTTGAAAGCATCGAACAAAGATAATAAATCTGAAAATCAAGGTGATGCAGAAAATAAAACTACCCAATCTAAATGTGCTAAAGAGCAGGCTTTTGTAGGTACTGCAATGGAAATGAAGCTGCCTATTAGTGACTCAAATATCATAGTGGAAGAAAATGATTCTTCTGTAGGATCACAGGATAACATAATGGCAGCACCACAGAGTTTATCTTGTACAGAAAACACATTGGATGATGGCCATCTACCTGAAGAAAAACAGAGGACTGTTGAATTAAAAGAGACAACTATTCGTTCTGGAACAGATACAGTCAAGGCCAAAACTGTTAAAGATGACAAACTAATAACTTCTGCAATAACACTGGGAGCTGTGACTGATGAAGATATTATAAAACTTCGATCCTGTGAGAAGAAACAAGTAAGTCTTCGGATTAATTTTATTGTGTTCTTGGGGAAATTAACCAGAATTTCTTTTGATAGCAATGTCTCAAATATTGCATGATGGTATATAACTAAATAATTTTACTAGCAAAATATGAAATCGGTAGCCTTTGACACCGCTGTGTTTCCCAAACTTTTCAAGCCGTAGAATCCCTAGTGACCACCCAAGAGCATCGAGGAGCCCCAAACATTCTCAGAATGTTGGTGCGCCCTTTTTGTCACGAAATAGGAGTAAACACAAATTAAATGTAAACAAGTCTTTTCCATCTACATCTATGTACGTATTGCCAATAAAACATTATTTAATTTGACAAAGAACTGAAGGCTGTCGGAAGAGGCACACAGTCAAAAATAAATCAATTTGTCAGCTACATTGCCCCTTAACATTAGCCCCATGGCTAAGCCCTCCTCCCATAGCCACTTAGCATTAACCCACTTCAAGGAAACATTTCACTTCTGCTGCTGGATAGAAGAAACATGGAAGAGTACTTAGCCCTTCTCAATACTGTCGCCGCTCCTTGGGTGCCAGTGCCGCTCTTCATGCTCCTTGGGTATCGCTGCCACTGCCCCTTAGGCTCCTGATTTCCACTCGCTGCTTTTATGCCCAGTAACAGGAACTGAATAAATCAAATTGGCTGATCAGAACCCGGCCTCTGAGAGTTGATTGCTGAAGCCTATCACAGGCCAATTCTCAGAGGCTGGGCTTTGATTAGCCCATTAGATATTTTTCTTTCCATTGAATTCCAAACAGTGAAACCAACAGTTATAGGTGCACATTTTGCATGCATTGTGACTGTTAGTACATGTACTCCATGGTTCCTGCAGACCCCATTTTGGGAATCCCTACAGTCAGCCATTCTCCTCCACAATCTCTCTTAGAAAACTCCTGTAATGTTCTCTGCATTTTATCTCTGTCCCAATGCAGTTCATGGAGTGTTTTTGATAGTTTCTTCCTCCTTGTCTGAATGACTTGCACTGTGCTCCAAGATGCCATTGCTTTCTGTTTGTCAGCCATGTGGTAGCCCTCCGTGACATTTGCAAACATGAGACCAGCTTCCATATCTATGCCATTAACATTCTCCGTTATTGTGACAATGTCCTCTTGCCGGCATCAGAACGGTGGACTTCCACGCCAGAAAAACTGGTGTGAAAGGACCACATATTCCTAGCCGCGCAGTGGGCTAGCAGGGTCCCGGCGTAGATGTAGCAGCTTTTGCTGTGAATATGGGTCCCCGCACTTCCGGGTCAGAGGCCGTGCATGCGCACAGTGGCAGCGTCCAGCGGCCGCACCGTGCTCCATGACGGACTCGGGCTGCGGAGCTGGACCTTGAAAATAAATCCCCTGATTGGCTGCGCGCCCGACCATCAACGCCTGCACAAACATTTCCCAGCTCGTCCCCGACCAGGGCGGCCGCAGATTGAGTTTCACCGACTGGCTGCACCACATTCGATCCACGTCGTCGGGACTTTGGCTGGTCGGGGGAGAGCAGGCCTCCATTAATGGCCCCAGGTAGGTACTTGGTGAAGCAGCGTACTCTCCGAGTATGCCGCTTTGCGGGGCCCGCAGAATTGACGAACCGCCGCCGGTCCCGATTCCGTGCGGGGACATGGATTCTCCACCATTTCCGAACTATCTACATTTTAAAATTTGCAGCTGATGAGTTGTCCCCATACTTTTGAATTCTGAATGTGGTCAGAGTTGTGTTCTCTAACTTAATACAAAAAGATTGATCAAAAATGTTTCAGTTTTTCTCTTTTTATCGAATAGAAAGGGACTTTGCGACATCACAATGTAAGTCAGGGGTGGGCAAACTCTTCCGTGCAAGGGCCACATTCAGAAATTCACAATTTTAAAGGGCTGCATAGTATATTAAGTAAAATAATTACTTCACCCGGTTATGATTCTGGGCGCCTCATATAGAACATAGAACAGTACAGCACAGAACAGGCCCTTCGGCCCTCGATGTTGTGCCGAGCAATGATCACCCTACTCAAGTCAACGTATCCACCCTATACCAGTAAGTAATCCAACAGCACCCCCCCCATTAACCTTGAAAAAAAATTATTTAAAAAAAAAAAAGTTTTTTTTTAAAAAAAGTTTTTTTTTTAATGACTTGGTGGGCCACATAAAGACCTTTGGCGGGCCGTAGTTTGCCCACCCCTGATGTAAGTGAATTTGGTAAGAAAATATAAGGTGGCAACACGGTGGCGTAGTGGATAGCATTGGTTCCTCATGGTGCCAAGGTCCCAGGTTCGATCCCTGCGCTGGGTCACTGTCCGTGTGGAGTTTGCACATTCTCCCCGGCTTTCGCCCCCACAACCCAAAGATGTGCAGGCTAGGTGAATTGGCCATGCTAAATTGCCCCTTAAATTGTAAAAAATGAATTGGGTACTCTAAATTTATAGAATAGAAAAAAAAGAAAATATAAGGTTTATTAGTCGGTATTGGGTCCCTAAGCGGCATCAGCCAATGGTTGGATTGTGGGGAGGATCCAAATGTAGAAGGAAATTCCACTGTAAGGAATATCCCTGAGATGTAAAGTTTTGGAAACTGAAATGAAATGAAAATCACTTATTGTCACAAGTAGGCTTCAAATGAAGTTACTGTGAAACGCCCCTAGCCGCCACATTCCGGTGCCTGTTTGGGGAGGCTGGTACAGGAATTGAACCCGCACTGCTGGCCTGCCTGGGTCTGCTTTAAAAGCCAGCTATTTAGCCCTGTGCTAAACCAGCCCCTGGAAAATGGTAGTGGTGCTGGGGGCTGGGGTAAGTGAAGTTATAGGATGATTGAGAAAAATTGAGGAAATGTGGACATAAAATGAAGTATAAATATATAAAAATAATCTTATTCTATATCGAGACTAAACCAAAATTAAGGACCTGTTTCATTACTCATCTATCATCCCATGTTCTGTTCTCAAATATGCGTCCATAGGGAAATATATTTACACATACTGCACTTTAGTCTGTAATATATTGCATCTGAAGAGCTTTAACTTCAAATCAAAATGTAAAAATAAATATACTTTTTATATTGTGCCTGTGTTGAGGGTGGGTGGGTCGGCAGGAATCCTCATCTCCACTGATCAATATTCTTGCATTATCGTGAAAATCACTATTTCTGCAAAGTTAACACATGTCAGTTTGGCAGTTGCAGTTTTTTTTTGTAATGTAACAGTAAAGCTATGCATTATCTTTTATGTACTTTTTTTCTTGTATATGTTTAATTTTTCAAGTATTTTAACGTTAAGTAAATATTTTTATTTTTCAGCTGAACTTCAAGGATAAGCTTTACCTGGCCCCACTAACAACAGTAAGTAGAATGCTGTAATTGTTGTTGATGCCAGATAAATCTAAAGAACATGAAGTTCTAGACAGGATCACAAGTTAGTATCATCATCTCGTCTTTCATACCAAAGCATGACTAAGTTTGCCAGACCTTGTCCATTCCTGAAGGGAGCATAGTTGCAATTTTATTGGACTAATAATCCAGAGGCTGAATGCTCTGATACATGATTCAAATCCCACCACAGCAGCAGGCCCTACTATAGTGTCTAAGTCAACGATTGGTGATCTGTTCAAGTTTATTCTTTTTGGCGTTGATGCAACTATGTGGCCTGCTAGGCCATTTCACATGACAGTTAAGAATCAACCACATTGCCGAGTGTGATGATAGGTAGACTATCATCTGTCTATAATATTAGTAGTTCATCATCACTGTAAATTCTATGATCTGCGAGTGTATTATAAGTTTGATGTTTTATTGTTGTAGTTCTACCATCCGACCAGCAGGTGGGGCGAGTATGGAGCCCCAGGACCCGGATGCACCATGTGTTCCTTCAGAAGGTGTTTGTAAGGAGTTGATAGCAGTCGCAGATTAGAACAGCTCTGTTGTATCGTAGTGTAAGTTAGTGTTAGACATTTATTTCCAACTGTATTAATCTTGGACATTTTAGTTATTCGTTAATGTAGTGTTAGTAATAAATAGCTTTGTTGATAAAACGAAGTCCAATGTTCTTTGTTCACATCAGCCCAATCAAAGAACAGTACATGTCACATTGATGTCACATGTAGGTTCGACTGGGTAAGGACAGTAAATTTATTTCCCTGAAGGAAACCAGAGCCAGCAGGGATTTCACAGCAGTTTCATAATCATTACTGAGACTAGCTTCTTAAGCCCATTCATTGAATTTAAATTCTATCAGTCGCTATGGAGGGATTGGAGCAATGTTTCTGGAGCATTTGGCACAATCTCTGAGTTATACAATTGTTACAGCGCAGCAGAAGGCCATTTGGCCCATCGTGTCTACACCGGCAACAATTCTACCATTTCCTTGCATAGTTTTCCATATCAGAGTAGGACAAGGTCAGGCAAATTTAGTTATGCATTGGTATGTTGAACACCACTTGGAAAAAGCACCGGATATAGCAAGGACACAGAATGCACTCTGGGTAGGAAACTTAATTGTCTGTCACCAAGGCCCAGCTCTACCTAGAGTGGCCCAGCGCTCCACCGAATCCTGAAGAAAAACACATATGCCTCACTGAGCCTGTGGCAGGTGGTGTGAGAACCAACAGGAGGGAAAAACCAAGTTGGTCACTCATTCACCAATACATCTTGTTCAGATGCATCTGTCCTTGACCTGTATTGATAGGAGTGACCACCTAACAGTCTCTATAGCGACACATGCTGAGATACCTTTCAATAGCTTGTGTGGCACTGTGCTAAAGGTTCAGAACAGATATAGTGGCTTGGGCATCTGAGCAGCACCAACAGCAGCAGGATTGTATTCAACCACAATCTGTAACCTCATGGCTCAGCATATGTTTCACTGTTATCTCCAAGCTAGTTCCCAGAAGCAGCACCAGACATTCCAAAGTACGAGGTACCAACCCAGTGAAACCACAGCACAGAACTTCATGCACGCTAAACAGTGGACGCAGTATGTTATGGACAGAGCTAAGTGATCCCACAGCCGGAGGATCTGACCAAACCCTGCAGCCCTGCCGCATCCAGTCATGGATGCTGAAGAGCAATTAAACAACTACCCTGAGGAGGGTACACAAGTATCTTGCGCACTCAATTGAGGGCCAAACCCATCACATCAATGCAAAAGGGGTGGGGAGGGTGGCACAGTGGTGCAATGGTTAGCACTGCTGCCTCACGGCACCGAGAACCCAGGTTCGATCCTAGCCCCAGGTCATTGTCCGTGTGTAGTTTGCATATTCTCTCTTGTGTTTGCGTGGGTCTCACCCCCACAACCCAAAGATATGCAGGGTATGTTGATCGGCCACGTTAAATTGCCACTTGATTGGAAAAAAATAATTGGATACTCTAAATTTTAAAAAATGAAAAGAAAAATCAATGCAAAAGGGATGGCTAAAACATTTACAACCATCTTCTGTCAAGAAATGCAAAGTGGATGATCCATCAAAGCCTGTCCCTGAGTTCCCAAGCATCACAAATGCCAGTCTTCAACCAGTTCAATACACTCCATGTGATATCAAGAAACTGCTAAATACACTAGCTAGAGCAAAGGATATGGGCCCTGACAACACTACTGGGGCTCCAGATCTTATTATCCGTTATCCAGATGTTGTCAAAAGAGCTGAATTTCAGAGAATGAGGTACATAGGAATTAGGAGCAGAAGTAGGCAATTTCAGCCCTTTGAGCCTGCTCCGCCATTGATCTCTTTTAGTCTCAAATCCACCGCCCTATCTGTTCCTCCTACCCCTTTCACTTTTTTTAAAGATCAGAAATATATCTATCTCCTTGAAACCATTTAATGATTCAGACTCCACCGCACTACAGGGCAGCGAGTTCCACAAATTCACCCCACTCTGTGAGTATTTCCTCCTCATCTCCACTTTAAATCTACAGCCTCTCAAACTATATCTGTGACCTCTAGATTCCCCCGCAAAGGGGAACATTTGGTCTACGTTTACTTTATCAGTCCCTTTTTAGTTTTTTTATATACCTCGATCAGATCCCCCTCTCATACTTCTAAACTCCAGAGAGTATAAGCCCAAACTGTTCAATCTGTCATAGAACATAGAACATAGAACGATACAGCGCAGTACAGGCCCTTCGGCCCTCGATGTTGCACCGACATGGAAAAAAAATCTAAAGGCCATCTAACCTACACTATGCCCTTATCATCCATATGCTTATCCAATAAATTTTTAAATGCCCTCAATGTTGGCGTGTTCACTACTGTTGCAGGTAGGGCATTCCACGGCCTCACCACTCTTTGCGTAAAAAACCCACCTCTGACCTCTGTCCTATATCTATTACCCCTCAATTTAAGGCTATGTCCCCTCGTGCTAGCCACCTCCATCCGCGGGAGAAGGCTCTCGCTGTCCACCCTATCTAACCCTCTGATCATTTTGTATGCCTCTATTAAGTCACCTCTTAACCTTCTTCTCTCTAACGAAAACAACCTCAAGTCCATCAGCCTTTCCTCATACGATTTTCCCTCCATACCAGGCAACATCCTGGTAAATCTCCTCTGCACCCGTTCCAAAGCTTCCACGTCCTTCCTATAATGAGGCGACCAGAACTGTACGCAATACTCCAAATGTGGCCGTACTAGAGTTTTGTACAACTGCAACATGACCTCATGGCTCCGGAACTCAATCCCTCTACCAATAAAGGCCAACACACCATAGGCCTTCTTCACAACCCTATCAACCTGGGTGGCAACTTTCAGGGATCTATGTACATGGACACCGAGATCCCTCTGCTCATCCACACTGCCAAGAATTTTACCATTAGCCAAATATTCCACATTTCTGTTATTCTTTCCAAAGTGAATCACCTCACACTTCTCCACATTAAACTCCATTTGCCACCTCTCAGCCCACCTCTGCAGCTTATCTATGTCCCTCTGTAACCTGCAACATCCTTCCGCACTGTCTACAACTCCACCGACTTTAGTGTCGTCTGCAAATTTACTCACCCATCCTTCTGCGCCCTCCTCTAGGTCATTTATAAAAATGACAAACAGCAACGGCCCCAGAACAGATCCTTGTGGTACGCCACTCGTAACTGAACTCCATTCTGAACATTTCCCATCAACTACCACTCTCTGTCTTCTTTCAACTAGCCAATTTCTGATCCACATCTCTAAATCACCCTCAATCCCCAGCCTTCGTATTTTCTGCAATAGCCGACCGTGGGGAACCTTATCAAACGCTTTACTGAAATCCATATACACCACATCAACTGCTCTACCCTCGTCTACCTGTTCAGTCACCTTCTCAAAGAACTCGATAAGGTTTGTGAGGTATGACCTACCCTTCACAAAACCATGCTGACTGTCCCTAATCATATTATTCCTATCTAGATGATTATAAATCGTATCTTTTATAATCCTCTCCAAGACTTTACCCACCACAGACGTTAGGCTCACCGGCCTATAGTTACCGGGGTTATCTCTACTCCCCTTCTTGAACAAAGGGACCACATTTGCTATCCTCCAGTCCTCTGGCACTATTCCTGTAGCCAATGATGACCTAAAAATCAAAGCCAAAGGCTCAGCAATCTCTTCCCTGGCTTCCCAGAGAATCCTAGGATAAATCCCATCCGGCCCCGGGGACTTATCTATTTTCACCTTGTCCAGAATTGCCAACACTTCTTCCCTACTCACCTCAATGCCATCTATTCTAATAGCCTGGGTCTCAGCATTCTCCTCCACAATATTATCTTTTTCTTGAGTGAATACTGACGAAAAGTATTCATTTAGTATCTCGCTTATCTCCTCAGCCTCCACACACAACTTCCCACCACTGTCCTTGACTGGCCCTACTCTTACCCTAGTCATTCTTTTATTCCTGACATACCTATAGAAAGCTTTTGGGTTTTCCTTGATCCTACCTGCCAAAGACTTCTCATGTCCCCTCCTTGCTCGTCTCAGCTCTCTCTTTAGATCCTTCCTCACTTCCTTGTAACTATCAAGCGCCCCAACTGAAACTTCATGCCTCATCTTCACATAGGCCTCCTTCTTCCTCTTAACAAGAGATTCCACTTCTTTGGTAAACCACGGTTCCCTCGCTCGACCCCTTCCTCCCTGCCTGACTGGTACGTACTTATCAAGAACATGCAATAGCTGTTCCTTGAACAAGCTCCACATATCCAGTGTGCCCAACCCTTGCAGCCTACTTCTCCAACCAACACATCCTAAGTCATGTCTAATGGCATCATAATTGCCCTTCCCCCAGCTATAACTCTTGCCCTGCGGGGTATACTTATCCCTTTCCATCACTAACGTAAAGGTCACCGAATTGTGGTCACTGTTTCCAAAGTGCTCACCTACCTCCAGATCTAACACCTGGCCTGGTTCATTACCCAAAACCAAATCCAATGTGGCCTCGCCTCTTGTTGGCCTGTCAACATATTGTGTCAGGAAACCCTCCTGCACACATTGTACAAAGAATGACCCATCTAATGTACTCGAACTATATCTTTTCCAGTCAATATTTGGAAAGTTAAAGTCTCCCATAACAACTACCCTGTTACTTTCGCTCTTTTCCAGAATCATCTTCGCCATCCTTTCCTCTACATCCCTAGAACTATTAGGTGGCCTATAGAAAACTCCCAACAGGGTGACCTCTCCTTTCCTGTTTCTAACCTCAGCCCATACTACCTCGGAAGAAGAGTCCCCATCTAGCATCCTTTCCGCCACCGTAATACTGTCCTTAACTAGCAGCGCCACACCTCCCCCTCTTTTGCCCCCTTCTCTGAGCTTACTAAAACACCTAAACCCCGGAACCTGCAACAACCATTCCTGTCCCTGCTCTATCCATGTCTCTGAAATGGCCACAACATCGAAGTCCCAGGTACCAACCCATGCTGCCAGGTCCCCAACCTTATTTCGTATACTCCTGGCATTGAAGTAGACACACTTCAAACCACCTACCTGAACACTGGCACCCTCCTGCGAAGTCAAATCTGTGCTCCTGACCTCTATACTCTCAATCTCCCGTACCCCAAAACTACAATCCAGGTTCCCATGCCCCTGCTGAATTAGTTTAAACCCCCCCAAAGAGCACTAACAAATCTCCCCCCCAGGATATTGGTGCCCCTCAGGTTCAGATGTAGACCATCCTGTCTATAGAGGTCCCACCTTCCCCAGAAAGAGCCCCAGTTATCCAGAAATCTGAATCCCTCCCGCCTGCACCATCCCTGTAGCCACGTGTTTAATTGCTCTCTCTCCCTATTCCTCATCTCACTATCACGTGGCACGGGCAACAACCCAGAGATAACAACTCTGTTTGTTCTCGCTCTGAGCTTCCATCCTAGCTCCCTAAAGGCCTGCCTGACATCCTTGTCCCCTTTCCTACCTATGTCGTTAGTGCCAATGTGGACTACGACTTGGGGCTGCTCCCCCTCCCCCTTAAGGACCCGGAAAACACGATCCGAGACATCACGTACCCTTGCACCTGGGAGGCAACATACCAAACGTGAGTCTCTCTCGCTCCCACAAAATCTCCTATCTGTGCCCCTGACTATTGAGTCCCCAATTACTAATGTTCTACTCCTTTCCCCCCTTCCCTTCTGAGCAACAGGGACAGACTCCGTGCCAGAGGCCCGTACCCCATGGCTTACCCCTGGTAAGTCGTCCCCCCCACAAGTATCCAAAACGGTATACTTGTTACTCAGGGGAACGACCGCAGGGGGTCCCTGCACTGACTGCTTCTTCCCAGTCCCTCTTACAGTTACCCACCTATCTCCAGTCTTTGGTGTAACTACTTCCCTGAAGCTCCTATCTATGACCCCCTCTGCCTCCCGAATGATCCGAAGTTCATCCAGCTCAAGCTCCAGGTCCCTAACACGGTTTTTGAGGAGCTGGAGTTGGGTGCACTTCCCACAGATGAAATCAGCAGGGACACTGACGGCGTCCCTCACCTCAAACATTCTGCAGGAGGAGCATTGTACTGCCTTCCCTGACATCACCTCTAGATTTAAAAAAAAACAAGAAAAAGAAAAAGAAAGAAGAGCTTACCTGATATTACCTCAAACCCTGCTCCCGCTGAAAGGTAAGCAAATTTAAAGGCACTCACTCACCTTCACGACAGGCCCCTGCTCCCGCTTCCCAACCACCGTGGGGTGGGGGGGGGTTGGTTAGAGGAGGAGGTAGGGTGCGAAACACTCACGAAGTGTTTCGGGTTTAACTGTCACTTGCCAACAGCCTCTCCACAAACCACCTTCAACTTAGGCTGACCGCACTGCACGTATGCAAATTCCCCCAGAATAGCTGATCAGTAGCTCTGCTCTGCTGCCCTCTGCTGGATGATTGCCTTCACTCAAACTCCTCGGGTCTACTTCGCAGATTCACCTTCAACTTAGGCTGACCGCACTGCACGTATGCAAATTCCCCCAGAACAGCTGATCAGTAGCTCTGCTCTGCTGCCCTCTGCTGGATGATTGCCTTCACTCAAACTCCTCGGGTCTACTTCGCAGATTCACCTTCAACTTAGGCTGACCACACTGCACGTATGCAAATTCCCCCAGAACAGCTGATCAGTAGCTCTGCTCTGCTGCCCTCTGCTGGATGATTGCCTTCACTCAAACTCCTCGCGTCTACTTCGCAGATTCACCTTCAACTTAGGCTGACCGCACTGCACGTATGCAAATTCCCCCAGAACAGCTGATCAGTAGCTCTGCTCTGCTGCCCTCTGTCCTCGTAACGTCAACCATTTCATCCCCAGAATCAATCTGGTGAACCTTTCCGAACTGCCTCCAATGCCTCAAATAAGTACTCTGGGATGTAGATTATCAGACCTTGGGGATTTATTGGCCCTTAATCCCATTTCCCTAATACTGATTTCCTTCAGTCCCTCCCTCTCTCTCTGAACCCTGTGTTTACCAATATTTTTGATATGTTATTTGTGTCCTCCTTTGAGAAGGCAGAACCAAAGTAAGTATGTAGCTTGTCAGCCATTTCTTCGTTCCCTATTATAAATTTCGCTGTTTCTGACTGAAAGGGACATGCAGTTCTTTCCTGTCTGGCGCAAAACGACCTACTTTTGCATCAGACAGGAATAAACAATGGTTGCAGTTCACTCATGCACTCTTTGAATGTTTGCCATTGCCTATCCATCGTCATCTCTTTAATTTATGTTTCCCAATCTATCATAGCCAACTCGTGCCTCTTCCATCATAGTTTCCTTTATTTAGATTGAGGACAATAGTTTCAAAATCACCCACGTCACTCCATCTTGATGAAGAATTCTATCATATTATGGTCGCATAGCCCCGAGAGGCCTCGCACAACTAGATTGCCAATGATTTATTTTTCATTACCCAATACACAGTCTAAGATGGCCTGTCCTCAAGTTGATTCCTCAACGTATCTGCTGGCCTTGGAGAGGAGGGTCACAAGAAAGATCCCTGGATAAAATACTTTTTTCCAGAATAGGGTAGCAGGTGAGGACTCTTGAGTCTGTACTCAATGGAGTTTAGAAGGATGAGCGGTGCTCTCTTTGAAACTTACAGAACGTGAAGAGGATGTTTCCACTGGTGTGAGAAACTAGAACCCGAAGACACAGCCTCAGACTGAGGGGACGATGCTTTAAAACTGAGATGAGGAGGAGTTTCTTCAACCTGATGGTGGTGAATCTGTGGAACTCTTCGCCGCAGAAGGCTGCAGAGATCAAATTACTGAGTGTCTTTAAGAGAGATAGCTAGGTTCTTGATTAATAATGGGATCAGTGGTTATGGGGATAAGGCAGGGGAATGGGGATGAGAAATACATCGGCCATGATTGAATGGGGCAGCAGACTCGATGGGCTGAATGACCTAATTCTCATGTATCGTATGGTAGTGATGCGGGAAAACATCCATTATACACTGCAGGAATTCCCCCTCTCTGGTATTGTCACTAATTTGATTTGCCCAATACTCTTCACTTGGCTGGATGAGAGCAGCTCTCTGAACACCACCCTGGGCAAAGCAGTCCCCTGATCAGCATCCCATCAACCAACTTAATCATTCTACAGTGGAGAAGAGTGTACCATCTACAAATTGCATTGCAGCAATTCACCAAGGATGCTTTGACAGTATCTTCCAAACCTGAGATCTCTACCACCCGGAAGCACCAAGGCAGTAGATGCATGGGAACACCCATCACAAGATTTCCCTCCAAGTTTTTTTGCCTTCCTGTATTGGCAATAAATTATTATTCCTTCACCGTTTGCGGGTTCAAAAAATCCTGAAACTCCCTAACAGAGTTGTGGGTGTACCTGCACCAGGTGAACTGCAGTGGTTGAAGAAGGCAGCTTATCACCTTCTCAAGGACAATATGGGATGGGCAGCAAATGTTAAACAGGTTTGTTTTGAATCACTAGCTTTTGGAGCACTGCTCCTTCCTGAGATGAATGAAGAGGTTGGTTCCAAAAACATACATAGACAAAGTAAAAAATGCAAGACGATACTTTGAATGCATGTCTTTGCAGGTAATTAAGTCTTTACAGGTCCAGATGGAGCAGGTTAAAGAGGTGTGAATTGTCTCACGCCAGGACAGTTGGTAGGACTTTGCAAGCCCAGGCCAGATGGTAAGCAGTGAATGTAATGCGACATGAGTTGAGGCCGTACTCATGTGTGCGGAACTTGGCTATAAGTTTCTGCTCAGTGATTCTGCGTTGTCACGCGTCCTGAAGGCCAGCTTGGAGAACGCTTACCCTAAGGCCAGCGGCTGAATGTCCTTGACTGCTGAAGTGTTCTCCGACTGAAAGTGAACATTTCTGCCTGGCGATTGCTACGCGATGTCCGTTCATCCGTTGTTGCAGCGTCTGCACGGTCTCGCCAATGTACCATGCTTCGGGACATCCTTTCCTGCAGCGTATGAGGTAGACAACGTTGGCTGAGTCGCATGAGTGTGTACCACGTACCTGGTGGGTAGTGTTCTCGCGTGTAATGGTTGTATCCATGTCAATGATCTGGCACGTCTTGCAGGGATTGCCATTGCAGGATTGTGTGGTGTCGTGGTCGCTGTTCTGAAGGCTGGGTAGTTTGCTGCAAGCGATGGTTTGTTTGAGGTTGCGCGGTTGTTTGAAGGCAAGTAGTGGGGGTGTGGGGATGACCATGGCAAGATGTTCGTCTTCATCGAGGACATGTTGAAGGCTGCGAAGAAGATGTCGTAGTTTCTCCGCTCCGGGGGAAGTACAGGACAACGAAGGGTACTCTGTCGGTTGTGTCCCGTGTTTGTCTTCTGAGGTGGTTGGTGCGTTTTTTTGCTGTGGCGTGTTGGAACTGTCGATCGATGAGTCGAGCGCCATATCCCATTCATACGAGGGCATCTTTCAGCGTCTGTAGATGTCTGTTACGCTCCTCCTCGTTGGAGCAGATCCTGTGTATACGGAGGGCTTGTCCATAGAGGATGGCTTCTTTAATGTGTTTGGGGTGGAAGCTGGAGAAGTGCAGCATCGTAGGTTATCCATGGGCTTGCGGTAAAGCGAAGTGCTGAGGTAACCGTCCTTGATGGAGGGCAGCACGGTAGCACAAGTGGCTTCACAGGGTCCCAGGTTCGATTCCCCGCTGGGACACTGTCTGTGCGGAGTCTGAATGTTCTCTCTGTGTCTGCGTGGGTTTCCTACGGGTGCTCCAGTTTCCTCCCCACAGTCCAAAGACGTGCAGGTTAGGTGGATTGGCCATGCTAAATTGTCCTTTGTCTCAAAAAAGGTTAGGAGGGGTTATTGGGTTTCGGGGTTACGGGGTTAGGGTGGAAGTGAGGACTTAAGTGGGTAAGTGCAGACTCGATGGGCCGAGCAGCCTCTTTCTGCACTTTATGGTCTACAAGTGTGTCCCAAGAATGCAGCCAATTCTGGAGAGTAGTCCATGGTGAGTCTGATAGTGGGATGGAACGTATTGCTGTCATCGTGTAGTCGTTTCAGTGATTCTTCGCCGTGGGTCCAAAGGAAAAAAATGTCATCGATGAGGGAAGCATGGTAGCACTCGTGGCTAGTACTGTGGCTTCACAGCGCCAGGGTCCCGGGTTCGATTCCCTGCTGGGTCACTGTGCGGAGTCAGCACGTTCTCCCCGTGATAGCGTCTGCACGTGATAGAAGTGATAGCTTAAGTGGTTCGGTGCAGACTCGATGGACTGAATGGCCTCCTGCACTGTATGTTCTATGTTCCATGTATCTGGTGTATAACGTTGGTTGAAGGTCTACCTCATACCCTGCAGGAAAGGATGTCCCGAAGCGTGGTACATTGGCGAGACCATGCAGATATTGCAGACCTTCGGGTAAGCGTTCTCCAAGGCGGCCTTCAGGATGCGCGACAACGCAGAATCGCCGAGCAGAAACTTATAGCGAAATTCCGCACACATGAGTACGGTCTCAATCGGGATCCTGGATTCATGTTGCATTACATTCACCCCCCACCATCTGGCCTGGGCTTGCAAAATCCTACCAACTGTCTTGGCTTGAGACAATTCAGACCTCTTTAACCTGCTCCATTTGGACCTGTAAAGACTTAATTACCTGCAAAGACTCTCATTCAAAGTATCGTCTTGCATTTTTGACTTTGTTTATATGTTTCTGGAACCTACATCTTCATTCAACTGAGGAAGGAGCAGTGCTCTGAAAGCTAGTGATTCAAAATAAACATGTTGGACTTTAACCTGGTGTTGTAAGACTTCTTACTGTGCCTAACGCAGTCCAATGCCGGCATCTCCACATCACAACAAATGTTGGCCTTGCTATCAATATCCACATCTCATAAACATGTTTAAATAGTTTCAAAGAGTTGAAGAATTGGTTTGTAGGGTATTTAATTTTTGGATTACTTGAAGTGTGTGTTTTTGGTTCTTTATATATTATTCCCTGTTGCGTTGCATTTGCAGCATTACAACACTGACTCAGCTCACAAGAAGTACTTCATTTGTTTTCACGTGCTTTGGGGCATCCCTCGGTTGTGAAAGGCATCTATAAATGCAAGTCTTTTGTTTCATTACAGTGTGGAAATCTTCCTTTCCGTCGAATATGTAAAAGGTTTGGAGCTGATATCACTTGTGGAGAAATGGCAATGTGTACAAAGCTTTTGCAAGGTCAGTCTTCTGAATGGGCACTGTTGAAACGCCATTACACAGAAGACGTATTCGGAGTGCAGGTCTGTCCTCATAAGTTACTTTATCTTGACGCACCTTAAATATTAGTGTTTAAGACTCGGGTTCATTATCTGGCATTGTGATTTACATCTGCACCAACTGAGACAAGGGCTTTGCTTAAGAGCTCATAGCACAGTGGTTAGCACTCTTGCTTCACAGCTCCAGGGTCCCAAGTTCGGTTCCCAGCTTGGGTCACTGTCTGTGGGAAGTCTGCACGGGTTTCCTCCGGGTGCCCCAGTTTCCTCCCATTGTCCAAAGATGTGCAGGTTAGGTGGATTGGCCATGCTAAGATGCCCATAGTGTCCAAAAAGGTTAGGTGGGGTTACTGGGTTACGGGATATGGTGGTGGTGTGGGCTTAGATAAGGTGTTCTTTCCAGGGCCGGTGCAGACTCAATGGGCCGAATGGCCTCCTTCGGCACTGTAAACTCTGTGAACTGAGCTGTTCAGCCACTCCTGATGATTTGGTTCATCAAAGCAACAGAATTGCTTTTGCGTGTAGACCATTGTTGTGCTACTTGTCCAACTGGTGTGAAACCACTTGGCACCTCTAGTTCACCAAGTGTGTGAAGTACATACGCACCTTTGGTAATGTTTATCCTGGTCCTTTTACTGGAAAGTGTTAAGTAGATAATCAATTTAATTTTATTTTGGGCATTTGTGGTACCTCAGCTAACTTCTGAAATCTTTTTTTTTTTAAATTTTAGATTAGCCAATTATTTTTTCCAATTAAGGGGCAATTTAGTGTGGCCAATCCACCTCCTCTGCACATTTTTGGGTTTTGGGGGCGAAACCCACGCAAACACGGGGAGAATGTGCAAACTCCACACGGACAGTGACCCAGAGCCGGGATCGAACCTGGGACCTCAGCGCCGTGAGGCAGTTGTGCTAACCACTAGGCCACCGTGCTGCCCACTTCTGAAATCTTAATAGTGTTATTCTTTTTTATAAAAGGCTTCAGAATAGTTATCTCAATTGATGATGCTTTATTTGAAGTCGCCTTGTAATTATTGCAAGATTTAAATAAATAATTTTGAGTTAAATTCTCGTGGAATATTTTTACTTGCAGTTAAAGTGTATTGCTTCTTTACAGATAGAGGGAGCTTTTCCTGACACCATGACAAAATGCGCTGAGCTTCTGAACCAGAATATAGACGTAGACTTTGTTGATATTAATGTGGGCTGTCCAATAGATCTAGTATATCACAAGGTGAGTTGTTTTACTCCCCCGAGATATTTTTCCATAAGGGATGTTTTATATAAATATACATTTGTTCATTTTTGTTTTTATAAAATGTGTCAATAATCTGGCAAAGCAGGATGTCTGCCCAAAACAGAAGCCATTCAATTTTCATGCATTTATTTTGGAAGTGAAGATGTATATTTGCTTCCTTCAGTTTGCAAAATTGTCCTGCCACTTTTTAAAATAAACTTAATCCAGTTGAACAAATATTTAAATTTTGGTAGGCATGGTGGCACTGCTGCATCACAGCAGCAGGGGCCTGGGTTCAATTCCGGCCTTGGGTGACTTGTGGAGTTTGCACATTCTCCACGTGCCTTCGTTGGTTTCCTCCGGGTGCTCCGGTTTGCTCCCACAGTCCAACGATGTGCAGGTTAGGTGAATTTTCACGATCAGTGGGCGGGGGAGTGGGCGTATGTAAAGTGCTCTTTCGGAGCGTCAGTACAGACTTTATGGGTGGATTGGCTTCCATCTGCATTGTAGGAATTCTATGGATTCTGAATCTTAAGTGATCATCTGTGTAAGTAGACTTCAGTGTTAGATTTATACCTTCAGTTTGTGTGGTTTTATGATCTAATCTGTAAACATGCATCATGCTAATGGATAAATTTTGCTTGGGACCTCTAATGTATGAATATTTGTGACATATCCTTGAAATCTTCCACTCTTCACAGGGAGGTGGTTGTGGTCTAATGAACCGTTTGAACAAGTTGGAACAGATTGTGAAAGGAGTGAATTCTGTGAGTAGTTTCTATAGACCTACAATTTATTAGTCCTGTTATACATCTTACTTTGTTACATGAAACTGAAGTTGATTATTCCTTAACTTGCTGCAGGTATTGGATGTACCGTTGACTGTAAAAATAAGGACTGGTGTATATGAAAAGGTCAACATTGCCCACAAAATAATACCTAACCTTCGGGATTGTGGGCTTTCTCTCATTACAGTAAGTGGTATTGAGCATTCTGTTCTTCTAGTTAGTTTACCAGCTAGCAGCAAGATGTTTAAAATTGAGGGCAGCACGGTGGCCTAGTGGTTAGCACAGCTGCCTCACGGCTCTGAGGTGCAAGGTTCGATCCCGGCTCTGGGTCACTGTCCGTTTGGAGTTTGCATATTCTCCCCGTGTCTGTGTGGGTTTCGCCCCCACAACCCAAAAATGTGCAGAGTAGGTGGATTGGCCACACTAAATTGCCCCTTAATTGGAAAAAATAATTGGGTAATCTAAATTTATATTTTAAAAAAAAAAATGTTTAAAATTGAAAATCCAAGTACACAACATATTGGCCATATCTTCTGGTCAGCAGCAATGTTGGGGTGATGGCCACTGACTTTGAAGATGTTTCCCAATGTTCCTGTGTCCCTGCAAATGGGTCTTCCTGTCGCAGCTACAGCAGCAATGTTTCAATGCAGCCATCTGGGGGGAGCATTGATGAAGAGCAACAGCCCCGCAGACATGCTCCATCAGCTGTCATGTTTGGTGACGTGTATAAAGATCACAAAGGTTTTCAGTGGGCGGGTAACTGTGGTAGTGGGGTGGGGGTCAGACTGAGTGGGCAGTCAGGTGGGTTGGGAGTTGGATAGTCGGGTTGGGGGTGGTGGGTTAGGTTGCACTGCTAATCACAGTTACAGCAGAGATTAAATTGACACTGACATAGTGTAAGAGTCACATGCAGGGGGTCCGGGGTGACAGAAATCAGCCCATTGGAAGTTTCAATTTCCCAGACGATTACAGAGCTTGATCATGTGTCAGGACATCTATCAGGTTGTAAAGTGGACCAGCAGCAGATGCATCAATAGTCACCTCTTGGCTTTGGAAGATCTGATACAAAATCTCAATTTTCTACTCTTATACTAGTAAAATCACAGTTCCAGGCTGTGAAATCAATTACTTTGTTAAAATCTGATTAACAAATGTCAGAAATATAATTCGCAAATTTGCAAGAGCAGTGTTACTAATTTACTCTTGCAGATCACTATTTCAACCAATTATTTTGTTCAAAAGCTGAAGGATGCTGCACCATGAGTGATAGAATGCAGCGACATAGTGAATTCCAGATCTCAGTCATTTCAGCACGGGCAGTTCACACAAGAAAAAGAGGGGGAAACAACATCTGTTGAACGACTGATTTGTTTTAATAGGGCCTTCCTATTCTACTTACTGTGTGGAAGCAAAGATGACCCTGATCCTTGAAGAATTCTTCTGCCCTTTCACTGTAGAGAAAATAACTAATCTGGGTTTTATTTGGGGTTTTTTAAGCTTATCTACTTGAGGATTGAGAGTAGTCTAAATCTGTTTAAAACAATTAGTTAATTTTTCCTAAAAATGTTTTGCATTAATTGTTAGAATCTCCCATGTATTCTTCCCATTCATTAGCATTATATTTTCAATCTGGAACTTTTTTTAAACCATGAAGATCATGATGATGCAGGCCATTATTTGGGTGGGGGTCAGCAGTGGGGCTGAACCATTGAAGATGTCAGTATCCTCATTCCATGTTCCTTTTCACCTACCTCCACTGCATTCCACACGCTTATAATTTATAAGGATGCACCTCTTTATCCCCCTCTGGCACCACAACTTTAAATTAAATGTTTTTGAAAGCTTGTAAGCATTGTCAAGGAACATAGGGTATTCAGCATCAACATCAGAGCGTTATGCAGAAGTTGAGCCCAGTCTTTCCAACATGGAAGTATGGGCCAACACCATTTCACCCAAACATCATGTTGTATCTTCCATTGTAGCATTAAGAACAAAGAAAAGTATGGAACAGGCCCTTCGGCCCCGTGCCGATCATAATGCCCTAACTTTTTTAAAAAACCTTCTGCCCTTATTCGTTCCGTATCCCTCTATTTCCTCCCTATTCATGTACCCATCCAGATGCACTTAAATGCCTGGATGTTGCAGAGAAGTGCAGACTTCTGTCATTGCTATGGTTTACAGTGTGCAAAGGGACTTACAGGATATCGCAGCAGTCCAGCAATCTTTCCTCCAACAGAGTATTAGGGATGATTAGAGGATCACACAGGGAAGTGGCAGTGGTTCCATGAAACATGAGTCTGTTGCCCCTCAAGAAGGACGCATTTGTCTTTTAATTGTTGCTACTCCAGTACCCTTGCTGTTGAATGTCAAACAGCCAGTTCAGATTGCTGCTAACTCTGCTGAGATAATGCAGTCCACAGCCAGGCCATCTAGACCCAGAGCTTCTCATTTTGGTCCTCCATGGTTATTGGCAGTCTCCCTCATTGAAAATCAACAGCCTTCCATCAGCCAAGTTGCACGTACTGGGGTAGTACCATGTAAGAGCACTAGGCGAGGTAAAGGCACTCGAGACAGACACTTGAGAGAATGCACAGGGATGATTAGTGAAGCTCATCTAATATGACATGGTTTGATTCGTACATTTAATTTCAAGCGTTCCTTGTGTGGTGGCTTGATTGTGATAAGTTGGTGAATGGGAATTGAGATTCCACTTATTGATTTTGCAATTGGATGAGTTATTACAGACAACCCAGAAGAAAGGAGTTGTCTATGCGGTCTTTGCCCTAATCTGAATTTCCATGAGATTCGGGTAGGAGCATAGTTGCTTTAACACCCTGGGCACATTTTCTTTACTTCATTCATGAAATATAGGCATCACTGGCTAGGCCAGCATTTATTGCACATCGCTAATTGGCCTTGATAAGGTGGATGTGCGCTGCTGCCTTGATCCGCTGCAGTCCAATTGGTTTAGTCATGTGCTGTAAGGGAGGGAGGTCTGGGATTTTGACCCAGCAACAGTGAAGGAACAGTGATATATGTCCAAGTCAGATGGTGATTGGCTTCTAGGGGAACTTGAGGGTGGTGGTGTTTCCATGTGTCTGCTGTCCTTGTCCTTCAGGATGGTAGCATGGATTTGGAGGCTGCTGTCAAAAGGAGCCTTGGTGAGTTCCTGCAATGCTTCTGGTAGATTATATACTCTGCTGCTACTTTGCATTGGTGGTGGAAGGAGTGGATGTTTGTTGCAGGGATGCCAATGAAGTGGGTTACTTTGTCATAAGAATAGTGTTGAGCTTCTTGTGTGGGAGCTGCACATATACAGGTAAGTGGAGAATATTCCATCACACTCCTGACTTGTGCCTTGCTGGTGGACAAGCCTTGAGGAGTCGGGAGGTGAGTTCTCACCACAAGCTTCCTCACCTCTGACCTGTTCTTATCCGCTGTGGAGAGCAACACGGTTCTGTTTATTGTCCAAGGCGTGCTGTTTTCCAATAGAAGGGGCTGCTAGTGCACCCATATCTGGAAGCAATTGGTTTATGCAGAAACCTTTTAAGTCTGCTTCAGCACCTGCAACACCTCTCATTGTAGAATTTTACAAATTGAACAAACCCTGGAAAGCCAAAAATACTTTGGAGCTGTGGCAACATGAAGAAGAAATCAACCAGCAACTAATAACCTGGAAGTATTTGATACTTAAATAACATTGGTGGGGCAGTGGGTCCATCTTGCATGTTCTGCTGTGAGCGGTTGGGAGGGCATTAGTTGGAGTGTTGAACAGAAGGGTGATAACAGTATTAAATCAGCATTGCACACTGATTGATGTCATGACATAATTGCTATTCATTCTCCCAGTGAATGTTCGCTACGTGTATGCAAATATCTGCACCAATGTGGTATCTGGAGCAATTTGCTTCACAACTATATGGACATGTGTTTTTCAGAGCTTTAACAGCATTTTAATGCCCCAAAATATTTTTGCACAATGCGACGAAAGTAGTTGCTTACTGTGGTGCATCAGAAATATGATCGTGGCATTCCCTATTATTAACGTTTCCTGTTCATGTTTCTGTAGCTCCATGGCCGATCTAGAGAGCAGCGTTACACTAAATTGTCAGACTGGGAGTACATTGATTACTGTGCTCAATTGGCTAATCCAATGCCACTGTTCGGTAAGTTTAGAATTGTCTGGTTTATACAGTATCTGCAGCTGTTTCTGAAGTGACATATATAAGAGCAGTCCAGAGTGACACATGATCTTCACTTGTTAAGTGGATGGATTTGTTTATTGTCACGTGTACCGATGTACAACTAAAAGTATTATTCTGCGTGCAGCTCAGACAGATCATTCCGTACATGGAAAGGAAATACATAGGGCAAACATAAAATACAGAATGTAAATACATAGACACGGGCATCGGGTGAAGCATACAGGAGTGTAGCACTACTCAGTCACTTAATTAAATGATTGAGGCGAAGAACATCTCTCATAGGGAGCTACAATCAAGGTAGACATCCTGCACTGGATAGGAGCAGTGTCATGTGATATGCAATCTGCTGATAACATCCTCTAGTAACTGTCATTGCTGTGTCTCAGAATTTCTTCATTAACTGTACAATGGGCACCTGCCTTCAAAATAGTGGAAGGACCTACGTAGCACAGCTCGCATTGTTCCCTCTATTTTGGATTTAGATGTCCAAGTTTACTGCTGCAACCAGCCCTCCTCATCACCAACTGTTTAATTCACATCCTATTTTGACAAACAGACTTGCCCACTGACTCTCTGCGTGGGATACATCATGATGTTGGCTGGAGCCCCCTTTTACTCTGCAGCTGCTGTCCCTTTATTTCCACATCTTTCACACAGGCTTGAGGATGCTCTAATGTGACATGTGTTGGAGTTCTCAAGTATGAGGGAGAATTATTTTGGCATGTCTTGGGCGAAATTCTCCCATCGGGAGACTAAGTGCCGACGCCGGAGTGAAAACCAGAATGTTTCACTCCGGCGTCGGAGGCCACTCCTCGCCCCCTATTCTCCCACCCCCAGGGGGCTAGGAGCGGAGCCACGTCAATTACGCGGCCGGCGGCGCGTAAATGACATCACCTGCGCATGCGCAGGTTGGCCGGCGCCAACCCGCGCATGCTCGGTTGCAGTCCTCACCGCGGGCGCCGCGCAAGACATGGAGGATTGATCTTGCAGGGCGGCGGAGGGAAAGAGTGCGTCCTTTAGAGACGCCGGCCCGCCGATCGGTGGGCACCGATCGCGGGCCAAACCCCTACTGAGCGCCCCCCGGTGCTCGATGCCCCCCCCCCCCCAAACAGGCCGCGCACGCAGTGTTCGCACGCTGTTCACGTCGGCAGCGACCAGGTGTGGTTGTCGCCAGCGTGAACCCGTCGGATTGGGCAGGCTGCTCGGCCCATCCGGGCTGGAGAATCGCCGCTGGCCCGTTAGAAAAGGCGAGCAGCGATTCTCCGAGCGGCATGTCGTGAAATGCGGCATGTCGTGAAATGCGGCATGCCGTTTTCGGGGAGTTGGGAGAATCACGTGCGGGTGCCAGGGCGGCGTGGCGGGAATCGCCCGGGACTCCCGCGATTCCCCCACCCGGCGTGGGGGCGGAGAATTGCGCCCCTTGTATTCCACAAAGCGACTTGTTCTGCTGATTTTAAATAAAGATCAAAAAGATCTCTGTGCCCCTTTTTAGTCCAGTGCCAAAGAAGTGTGTTCAGACTTAATTTATGATGCCCTAGTCTGAATTTGAATCAACAACTGTATCTTCTGATCAAGAACTTGGATGCCACTACTTGCCAGCTGTCGTGGTGCACATAGGTACCAACGATATAGGTAAAAAATGGGATGAGGTCCTTCAAGCTGAATTCAGGGAGTTAGGAGTTAAACTAAAAAGTAGGACCTCAAAGGTAGTAACCTCAGGATTGCTACCAGTGCCACAAGCTAGTCAGAGTAGGAATGTCAGGATCGATAGGATGAATGCGTGGCTTGAGAGATGGTGCAAGAGGGAGGGATTCAAATTCCTGGGGCATTGGAACCGGTTCTGGGGGAGGTGGGACCAGTATAAACTGAGCGGTCTGCACCTAGGCAGGACTGAAACCGATGTCCTAGGGGGTGTGTTTGCTAGAGCTGTTGGGGAGGGTTTAAACTAATGTGGCAGGGGGGTGGGAACCGATGCTGGAAGTTGGTAGTAAAACAGGGACAGAAGCAAAAGGAAGTAAGGGGGAAAGTGTAAGGCAGAGAAGCCACAGTCAAAAATCAAAAAGGGCGACAGTACAAGGTACAGTGACTATGGGGAGCTCAGTGAATAGGCCCAGTAATACTAAAAGGAATAAAACTGGAAGTAAAAACATTAATTGTAAGCGACACGGCAAGTTGTTACATGAAGATGTGGGTTCAACGACAAGGAAAATTAGGAGAAAAGTTGAGAGGAAATATAACTTGGGAGAGGTTACTGATCGAGATGTTAAGATTCAAAGCAGAGGTAAAAAAGCCAACATAACGGGGGGTAGCATGGTGGTTAGCATAAATGCTTCACAGCTCCAGGGTCCCAGGTTCGGTTCCCGGCTGGGTCACTGTCTGTGTGGAGTCTGCACATCCTCCCCGTGTGTGCGTGGGTTTCCTCCGGGTGCTCCGGTTTCCTCCCACAGTCCAAAGATGTGCGTGTTAGGTGGATTGGCCGTGCTAAATTGCCCGTAGTGTCCTAAAAAGTAAGGTTAAGGGGTGGGGGGTTGTTGGGTGACAGGTATAGGGTGGATACGTGGGTTTGAGTAGGGTGACCATGGCTCGGCACAACATCGAGGGCCGAAGGGCCTGTTCTGTGCTGTACTGTTCTATGTTCTATGTTCTATAAGTGTACTTTACCTGAATGCCCGTAGTATTCGGAATAAAGTAAATGAGTTGATGGCGCAATTTATCGTGAATGACTATGATTTAGTGGCCATTACTGAAACATGGTTAAAGGATGGTCACGACTGGGAGTTAAATATCCGAGGGTATCAAACTATTCGGAAGGACAGAGTGGATGGTAAGGGAGGTGGTGTAGCTCTGTTATTTAAGGATGACATCCGGGCAATAGTAAGGGATGACATTGGTGCTATGGTTGAATCCATTTGGGTGGAAATCAGGAATAGGAAGGCGAAAAAGTCGCTGATTGGAGTAGTCTATAGGCCACCACATAGTAACGTTATGGTGGGGCAGGCAATAAACAAAGAAATAACGGATGAATATAGAAATGGTACTGCAGTTATCATGGGGTATTTTAATCTACATGTCGATTGGTTTAACCAGGTCAGTCAAGGCAACCATGAGGAGGAGTTTATAGAGTGTGTCTGCGATAGTTTCCTAGAACAGTATGTAATGGAACCTACGAGGGAACAAGTGGTCCTAGATCTTGTCCTGTGTAATGAGACAGGATTGATTCATGATCTCATAGTTTGGGATCCTCTCGGAAGGAGCGATCACCATTTGGTGGAATTTAAAATACAGATGGAAGGTGAGAAGGTAAAATCAAATACTAGTGTTTTGTGCTTAAACAAAGGAGATTACAATGGGATGAGAGAAGAACTAGCTAAGGGAGATTGGAAGCAAAGACTTTATGGTGGAACAGTGGAGAACCTTCCAAGCAATTTTTCACGGTGCTCAGCCAAGGTTTATACCAACAAAAAGGAAGGACGATAGAAGGAGGGAAAATCAACCGTGGATATCTAAGGAAATAAGGGACAGTATCAAATGGAAGGAAAAAGCATACAAGGTGGCAAAGATTAGTGGGAGACTAGAGTACTGGGAAATCTTTAGGGGCAACAGAAAGCTACTAAAAAAGCTATAAAGAAGAGTAAGATAGATTACATAGAATTTACAGTGCAGAAGGAGCCATTCGGCCCATCGAGTATGCACCAGCTCCTGGAAAGAGCAATTAATCATGGCCAATCCACCTAACCGGCACAACGTTGGACTGTGGGAGGAAACCGGAGCACCCGGAGGAAACCCACGCACACACGGGGAGGATGTGCAGACTCCGCACAGACAGTGACCCAAGCCGGAATCGAACCTGGGACCCTGGAGCTGTGAAGCCATTGTGCTATCCACAATGCTACCATGCTGCCCGATTATGAGATTATGAGAGTAAACTTGCTCAGAATATAAAAACAGATAGTAAAAGTTTCTACAAATATATAAAACAAAAAAGAGTGGCTAAGGTAAATATTAGTCCTTTAGAGGATGAGAAGGGAGTTTTAATAATGGGAAATGAGGAAATGGCTGAGGAACTGAACAGGTTTTTTGGGTCGGTCTTCACACTGGAAGACACAAATAACATGCCAGCGACTGATAGAAATGAGGCTATGGCAGGTAAGGACCTTGAGAGGATTGTTATCACTAAGGAGGTGGTGATGGGCAAGCTAATGGGGCTAAAGGTAGACAAGTCTCCTGGCCCTGATGGAATGCATCCCAGAGTGCTAAAAGAGATGGCTAGGGAAATTGCAAATGCACTAGTGATAATTTACCAAAATTCACTAGACTCTGGGGTGGTCCCGGCGGACTGGAAATGAGCAAACGTGACACCACTGTTTAAAAAAGGAGGTAGGCAGAGAGCGGGTAATTATAGGCCAGTGAGCTTAACTTCGGTAGTAGGGAAGATGCTGGAATCTATCATCGAGGAAGAAATAGCGAGGCATCTGGATATAAATTGTCCCATTGGGCAGACGCAGCATGGGTTCGTAAAGGGCAGGTCGTGCCTAACTAATTTAGTGGAACTTTTTGAGGACATTACCAGTGCAGCAGATAATGGGGAGCCGATGGATGTGATATATCTGGATTTCCAGAAAGCCTTTGACAAGGTGCCACACAAAAGGTAGCTGCATAAGATAAAGATGCATAACATTAAGGGTAAAGTAGTAGCATAGATAGAGGATTGGTTAATTAATAGAAAGCAAAGAGTGGGGATCAATGGGTGTTTCTATGGTTGGCAATCAGTAGCTAGTGGTGTCCCTCAGGGATCAGTGTTGGGCCCACAATTGTTCACAATTTACATAGATGATTTGGAGTTGGGGACCAAGGGCAATGTGTCCAAGTTTGCAGACGACACTGAGATGAGTGGTAAAGCGAAAAGTGCAGAGGATACTGGAAGTCTGCAGAGGGATTTGGATAGGTTAAGTGAATGGGCTAGGGTCTGGCAGATGGAATACAATGTTGACAAATGTGAGGTTATCCATTTTGGTAGGAATAACAGCAAACGGGATTATTATTTAAATGATAAAATATTAAAATATGCTGCCGTGCAGAGAGACCTGGGTGTGCTCGTGCATGAATCGCAAAAAGTTGGTTTACAGGTGCAACAGGTGATTAAGGAGGCAAATGCAATTTTGTCCTTCATTGCTAGAGTGATGGAGTTTAAGACTAGGGAGGTTATGCTGCAATTGTATAAGGTATTAATGAGGCAGTGCAGAGGAGATTCACCAGGTTAATCCCAGAGCTGAAGGGTTTGGATTACGATGAGAGGTTGAGTAGACTGGGACTGTACTCGTTGGAATTTAGAAGGATGAGGGGGGATCATATAGAAACATACAAAATTATAAAGGGAATAGATAGGATAGATGCGGGCAGGTTGTTTCCACTGGCGCGTGAAAGCAAAACTAGGGGCATAGCCTCAAAATAATGGGAAGTAGATTTAGGACTGAGTTTAGGAGGAGCTTCTTCACCCAAAGGGTTGTGAATCTATGGAATTCATTGCCCAGTGAGGCAGTTGAGGCTCCTTCATTCAATGTTTTTAAGATAAAGATAGATAGTTTTTTGAAGAATAAAGGGATTAAGGGTTACGATGTTCAGGCCGGAAAGTGGAGATGAGTCCACAAAAGATCAGCCATGATCTCATTAAATGGCGGAGCAGGCTCGAGGGGCCATATGGCCTACTCCTGCTCCTAGTTCTTATGTTCTTATGTGAGATCTGCAAAGCTGTGTTATGCTTTGATGCATCCCCTGTCAATTTCTACATGTTAGTTGATTGTTTTAAGCTAATATTTCTATAGCTCTTCTGCGTTTGCCAAAAGCACAATATAATTGGGTTGGTACCTGGAATCTCGATGTTGTGGCGATTTCGGAGACATGGGTAGAGCAGGGACAGGAATGGTTGTTGCAGGTTCCAGGATTTAGATGTTTCTGTAAGAACAGAGAAGATGGTAAAAGAGGGGGGGGTGTGGCATTGTTAATCAAGGAAAGTATTACGGCGGTAGAAAGGACGCTTGAGGACTCGTTTACTGAGGCAGTATGGGCCGAGGTTAGGAACAGTAGAGGAGAGGTCACCCTGCTGGGAGTTGTCTATAGACCTCCGAATAGTCCCAGAGATGTAGAGGAAAGGATTGCAAAGATGATTCTTGACAGGAGCGAGAGTAACAGGGTAGTTGTTATGGGGGACTTTAACTTTCCAAATATTGACTGGAAATACTATAGTTCGAGTACTATAGATGGGTCAGTTTTTGTGCAGTGTGTGCAGGAGGGTTTTCTGACACAGTATGTAGACAGGCCAACAAGGGGCGAGGCCACATTGGATTTGGTACTGGGTAATGAACCCGGCCAGGTGTTAGATTTAGATGTAGGTGAGCACTTTGGTGATAGTGATCACAACTCGGTTATGTTTACTTTAGCAATGGGCAGGGATAGGTATATACCACAAGGCAAGAATTATAGCTGGGGGAAAGGCAATTATGATGCTATTCGGCAAGATTTAGGAGGTATAGGATGGGGAAGGAAACTGCAGGGGATGGGTACAATCGAAATGTGGAGCTTTTTCAAGGAACAGCTACTGCGTGTCCTTGATAAGTATGTACCTGTCAGGCAGGGAGGAAGTTGTCGAGCAAGGGAGCCGTGGTATACTAAGGAAATTGAAGCACTTGTCAAGAGGAAGAAGAAGGCTTATGTTAGGATGAGACATGAAGGCTCAGTTAGGGCACTTGAGAGTTACAAGTTAGCCAGGAAGGACCTAAAGGGAGAGTTAAGAAGAGCGAGGAGAGGACACGAAAAGTCGTTGGCGGATAGGATCAAGGAAAACCCTAAGGCTTTCTATAGGTATATCAGGAACAAAAGAATGACTCGAGTAAGATTAGGGCCAATCAAGGATAGTAGTGGAAAGTTGTGTGTGGAATCAGAGGAGATAGGGGAAGCATTAAATGGATATTTTTCGTCAGTGTTTACACTGGAGAAAGACAATGTTGTCGAGGAGAACACTCAGGTTCAGTCGACCAGGCTAGATGGAATTGAGGTTCAAAAGGAGGAGGTGTTAGCAATTTTAGAAAATGTCAAAATAGACAAGTCCCCTGGGCCAGATGGGATTTATCCTAGGATTCTCTGGGAAGCCAGGGAGGAGATTGCTGAGCCTTTGTCCTTGATCTTTATGTCGTCTTTGTCGACAGGAATAGTGCCGGAAGACTGGAGGATAGCAAATGTTGTCCCCTTGTTCAAGAAGGGGAGTAGAGACAACCCTGGTAATTATAGACCTGTGAGCCTTACTTCGGTTGTGGGTAAAATGTTGGAAAAGGTTATAAGAGATAGGGTTTATAATCATCTTGAAAAGAACAAGTTGATTAGCGATACTCAACACGGTTTTGTGAAGGGTAGGTCATGTCTCACAAACCTTATTGAGTTTTTTGAGAAGGTGACCAAACAGGTGGATCAGGGTAAAGCTGTTGATGTGGTGTATATGGATTTCAGTAAGGCGTTTGATAAGGTTCCCCACGGTAGGCTATTGCAGAAAATAAGGAAGTATGGAATTGAAGGTGATTTAGCGGTTTGGATCAGTAATTGGCTAGCTGAAAGAAGACAGAGGGTGGTGGTTGATGGCAAATGTTCATCCTGGAGTTCAGTTACTAGTGGTGTACCGCAAGGATCTGTTTTGGGGCCACTGCTGTTTGTAATTTTTATAAATGACCTGGAAGAGGGTGTAGAAGGATGGGTTAGTAAATTTGCAGATGACACGAAGGTCGGTGGAGTTGTGGATAGTGCTGAAGGATGTTATAGGATACAGAGGGACATAGATAAGCTGCAGAACTGGGCTGAGAGGTGGCAGATGGAGTTTAATGCGGAAAAGTGTGAGGTGGTTCACTTTGGAAGGAGTAACAGGAATGCAGAGTACTGGGCTAATGGCAAGATTCTTGGTAGTGTAGATGAACAGAGAGATCTCGGCATCCAGGTACATAAATCCCTGAAAGTTGCCACCCAGGTTAATAGGGCTGTTAAGAAGGCATATGGTGTGCTAGCCTTTATAAGCAGGGGGATTGAGTTTCGGAACCACAAGGTCATGCTGCAGCTGTACATAACTCTGGTGCGGCCACACCTGGAGTACTGCGTGCAGTTCTGGTCACCACATTATAGGAAGGATGTGGAAGCTTTGGAAAGGGTTCAGAGGAGATTTACTAGGATGTTGCCTGGTATGGAGGGAAGGTCTTACGAGGAAAGGCTCAGGGAATTGAGGTTGTTTTCGTTAGAGAGGAGAAGGCTGAGAGGTGACTTAATAGAGACATATAAGATAGTCAGAGGGTTAGATAGGGTGGACAGTGAGAGTCTTTTTCCTCGGATGGTGATGACCAACACGAGGGGACATAGCTTTAAATTGAGGGGTGAGAGATATAGGACAGATGTCAGAGGCAGTTTCTTTACTCAGAGAGTAGTAGGGGTGTGGAACGCCCTGCCTGCAATAGTAGTAGATTCGCCAACTTTAAGGGTATTTAAGTGGTCACTGGATAGACATATGGATGAAAATGGAATAGTGTAGGTCAGATAGGCTTCAGATGGTTTCACAGGTCGGCGCAACATCGAGGGCCGAAGGGCCCGTACTGCGCTGTAGTGTTCTATGTTCTATGTTCTATAAGTTGTGTAAGGAAGCCCTGAGTACCTTCAGAAATGCCTCCAAACAATCCAAATCTAATCCTTGTGATGTTCTCCCAACACAATTAATGAACTTGAACTATGGTGACTGGCAATGTACAACGTGTTTTATTTCTCTTTCAATGGATAGATTCAATTTAGTTTCTCAATAACACTTGCGCAGATCAATGTGTCCACCTCTTCACATCTAAAACTGTATAATTTAGTACTGTCTCTGATGTGGGAAGTTTTCAGTCCTCCGATAGGCAGTTGTCTCCTCCAAATCTTCTGAACAAAATACTGATTCATTGATATATCTGTGTGTGTATGTATTCTGTTTTAAGATGGTACAATGGCATCAAGAGTATGGGGGCTTTAACGGCATGGTGGGAGAAAAAGTAATTTTATGTCAGTGTTGAAAGATTTCTAGTTGCAAAATTAAGTTCTTTACGGAGCAGTAATGGTTCTAATAGGCTTGCAATCTGTTGTAACAATTGCGACTGTGTTTGCCAGTACAACTAATAAAAAAGTTTGTGTTACTTGTTTATAGATCTGTTGTGCCGGTATGTACTCAAAGTCTTAATCTTTCACAGGAAATGGCGATATACTGTCATTCGAAGATGCCAACAGAGCTAAGGCGGAGACTAGAGTTTCTGGAGTTATGATTGCAAGGTGTGTAATCTATGCAGAAGCACAATGTGTCACTCTTCTGCATTAGAATTTTAACTAAAGTTCAGAAGCATGTTATTTTCCTCACTCTTCTAAAAGCACCATTACATTAATTTCATTGTGTGTAGGTGTTACAGAAGCTATGCTTATCTATTTATGTGCTTGCAATTCATACGCTTTTTTTTATACGTTTCTGTGCCATGATTTGGTTTATTTACAGGTTAGGAATAAAGTTCAAAGCTTTCAAACATCTCACTCTGACATAGAAATTAGTTGCTGACGTTATCAGAAAAATATCAAATAAATTGAGTAGGAGGGTATCCAAGATGATTTTTAAAAAAAATAAAAAATTTAGAGTACCAAATTAATTTTTTCCAATTAAGGGGCAATTTAGCATGGCCAATCCACCTAACCTGCACATCTTTGGGTTGTGGGGGCAAAACACACGCAAACACCGGGAGAATGTGCAAACTCCACACGGACAGTGACCCAGAGCCAGGATCGAACCTGGGACCTCGCCGCCATGAGGCAGCAGTGCTAACCACTGTGCCACCATGCTGCCCTGGTATCCAAGATGATTAACCATATTAGGAGCTGTAAGGAAGAGTTGGGAAGTCTTGTTTAAATTATTTTAAGACTGTAATGCAACTCGGAAATTGGGGCTTCTTCCCTATTAAAATCATCCCCAAATAAAGTGCCCCGTCTCCCTCTACAATGGCAGTTTTGGATGACCAAGATCTGATGCCAGAACCTGGGCATTAGCTGAGATTTCTTTTGTGTCTCATAGATGATTGGACAGGATTGTATTTTGCCAAGATTTCGATGAGTGTGGCCTCCTTCTACATGAACTCCCAAGCGTGGCAAATGAGAGCATGAGCCCCTGCTAATGTTCGTTTTAATCTAATTATTGTGTTGGCAACTTTTTTGTTGTTGTAAACTTCATATTAGTTATGCAGTTATTGTTCCTGGTTTGTATAGTTGCTGTTATGATGGCTACAGTGACCTGCTGGAACTCATTGTTGAAAAGTTTCCTCCAAGGTCTCCGATGGAATTGATTTCTGCTCCGATGGAATTGATTTCTGCTCTTCCAGTTGTACAATGCATGGCTTTTTAATTGCACATACAAATATTAAATTTTTTTTAAAGGCGAGAAAAAGGCAGGAAGAAGTGACATTTAGAAACATAATGGAGCTGAGCCGGATACTGCCTCTCAAGGCTGTTCCACCATACAGCAAAAATAAAAACAGATAATGCTGGAAATACTCAACAGTGCAGGCAGCATTTGTAAAGAGAAACAGAGCTAACATTTAGTGTTGATGGCCTTTCATCAGAAATGTGAGCTGAAATGTTAATTCTGTTTCTCTCCACAAATGCTGCCTGAACTGCTGAATACTTGCAACATTTTCTGTTTTAATTTCAGATTTGCAGCATTTATAGTCTTTTGCTTTTTAAATTAAAGAAAGTCTTGGGCCAAATTTTGCTCACTTTTATGGCCATCCCTCTTATCATTTGATTAATTTTGAGCATAAAAAATGTAGCAATCTAAGCCTTGATATCACCGAATGACTGAACATCCGTAGAATTTTTAAAATTCGCAACACTCTTAGTGAAGAATTGTCTCATCATCTCGGTCCTGAATAGATAATCCCTTCTCCTGAGACTGACCCCAAGTTCTAGATTCCATAGCCGGGGATACTCCGCATATTCTGTTTCTCTATTCCTACAATAATGATCTTTATTATTGTTAGAGATAGGCTTATATTAACACTGCAATGAAGGCTTATATTAACACTGCAATGAAGTTACTGTGAAAATTCCCTTGTGGCCACACTACGGCACCTGTTCAGGTACACTGAGGGAGAATTCAGAATGTCCAAAGCACCTAACCAACATGTCTATCGGGACTTGTGGGAGGAAACTGGAGCACACGGAGAAAATCCACATTGACACGGGAAGAACGTGCAGACTATGCACAGACAGCGACCCAAGCCAGAAATCAAACCTGGGACCCTGGCGCTGTGTAGCAGCAGTGCGAACCACTATGCTACCGCGCCTGCCCCCCCCCCCCCCCCCCCCCCCAACCCACACCTGTGGTTCAGATAGTAACCTCTGAGTCAGAGGGTTATGCATCAAGTCCCACTCGAGTTGAATGCAAATTCTAGGCTGAAACTCCAGAAAGTTATTGAGGGAGTGCTGCACTGCTTGAGGTATTGACTTTCGGAGGAGATGCTTAATCCGACGATTCTTCCCCTCAGGTTAGCGTATGATTTGCATGATACTTTTGAAGAAGGGCAAGGAAGTTCTTCCTAATGCCCTGGCAAATATTTTGTGTCTCAATTGACATGAGTAAAAACAGATGAACTGGTCAATATATTTCCAAGTCAAGATGGTGAGAAAGGGGAACCTTCAGATGGTGGCGTTCCTATGTTTCTGTGGCCCTTGTCCTTCTGGGTGTTAGAGGTTGTGGTTTGGAAGGTGCTGTTGAAAGAAACTAATGTATGGTGTAGATGGTACACACTGCTGTCACTGCATTGGTGGTCGAGGGAGTGAATGTTTATGGATGGGGTGCCAATCAAGCAGGCTGCCTTGTTCTGAATGGTATTGAGCTTCCTAAGTGTTATTGGAGCTGCACATGTCCAGGCAAGTGGAGAATATTCCATCACACTCCTGATGACCGCCTTGTAGATGGTGGACAGGCTTTGGAGATTGAGGAGGTGAGTTACTCCCCATAGAATTCCTAACCTCTGACCTGTGCTTGTAGCCACAGTAGTTAGATGGCTAGTGATGGAACCATCAATTCACCAGACACATGTTTTCCGATATGAATATAGGCTTTAATCTACTTACTACAGAGCCAGCCTGTTACCCGTTGATGAACTCTCGGTGAACTGCAGGCTGACTCTGGACAAGGGTATTTATACAGCAGCACAAGGGGGAGGAGCCATGGGTGGAGCCCTGTACAAGCTCCTGAGCATTCCCAGAGCTACTCTCCCTCGTGGTCAGATTGGGGCAGCATGGTAGCATGGTGGTTAGCATAAATGCTTCACAGCTCCACAATGCTTCCACAATGCTAAGTGGAAAACTAAGCTGTGCAACTCAAAACTGGGAGAATGCTCGATCCCCAGCCTAGGGAAATAATCTCTGTGTCAACCCTGTCGAGATCTGAAGATCTTGCATGTTTCAATGAGATCACCTCTCATTCTTCTAAACTCCAATGAGTATAGTCCCTCTAAAATGGGAGCCAGCTCCTCCTCCCACCTAGTCTTCTCCTCCTCCACCGAAACCCGCTCTTCCCCCATGATCTAATCATCGATCCCGGTCATACTGCTCTCCAACCCTGCACAGGAGAGAATCCTTTCCAGCAAAGTGGATGTCAGCGCCACTGGGAATGTCGAGAAAGCTCACTGGACCCAGTCACACACCTAAACATATCCACTCCACCCCCCTCCCCCAGGCCTGATTACTCTTTCAGCTCCGCCCAGCCAGCAAACAGCCCATCAAAAATAAGTCCCTTGCCCCCTCCAGCCCTTTACCTTACCACCCCCCTAATGTGGCATCCTGTTTCCGCATTTGGAACAAATTCCCACAAATAGGGGACCATCTTGACACTACCCCCAAATTTGAAATGCTGGCAGATCTGTTGCCATATCTTTAATGTGGAAACCTGATTCGACGAATTTGCCTCCAGCGTGACCCCTTACCTGACTCCAACGTCAACCATGCGCAGTCCCTGAACCAACCCAGCACCACCTCTGCATTGGCCGCCCAATAGTGAAACACCAGGTTCCGCAGTTTCACCCCCCCCCCAAAACCCCCGTGCCTGCCACTCCCTCTGAGGAGTTTGCCCCGCCCAAATAAACCCCATTATAAGCCGCTCCAGCTCCCAGAAAAACACTTTAGGCAGGAAGACGGAAGGTCTGAAACAAAAACACTAATCTTAGCAGTATATTCATCTTAATCACTTGCACGTGGCCTGCCAAAGACAGTGGAATGCTGTGCCATCTTTGCAAATCTGCCTGCACCCTACTTACCAAACTAGTGAAGTTCAGAATCCTAGTCGCAGCACAACAAAAAGGCAGCCCCCTCCTCTCAGGCCGGTCAACCCCCGCCCCCCCCTCTCAGTGGGCCACCTACAAAATACTAACTCTTCCCATTTCTCAACTTGTATCCCGAAAATGAGCCGAACCTCTTCAATATCTCCATATTACCCACCCTGCCCCCAGTTCCCTTGCATACAGCAAGAGATCATTGGCCTACAAAGATACCCGATGCTCTACTCTCTCTCTTTCTCTCTCTCTCTCTCTCTCTCTCTCTCTCTCTCTCTCACTCTTTCTCTCCCCCCCCCCCCTCCCCCACACGCACTCTCTCTCTCCACTTGTCCTAGACCTCCGGGCAATTGCCAATGGTTCCGTCACCAACGGAGACATGGGAGAACTCTGCCTTGCCCCGTCTGTACAACCTAACGGACCCCAAACCCGCCGTGCTAGTTTGCACACTAGTAGACGGTGTTTCATGTAACAGCCACACCCATGACACCAAACCCAAACTTTTCCAGAACCGTAAACAGGTATCCCATTCAGGCCTGTTGAAGGTGTTTTCTGTGTCCAAAGCCACAATCATCTTTGGCTCTGGCCCCACCATTGGAACAAGGACTACATTGAGTAACCGCCTTGTGTTAGATGACAGCTTCCTGCCCTTCACAAAGCTATTTTGATTCCCCCCCAACAACCTCCGAGAGACGAGGCTTCAGTCTGAATTCCAAAACTGTAACTAGGCGTTTTGCATCCACATTAAGCAGAGAAATCGTCCGGTATGACCCCCCACTCTGTAGGGGTCCTTATCTTCCTTTCGGAGGAGGGAAATTGACACCTGCCTCAACGTCTTTGGAAGGGAACCTCGTGCCAATGAATCATTAAACATCCCCAACACCAATGGGACCAACTGACCTACAAACTTCTCATAAAATTCTACCAGGAACCCATCTGGCCCCAGCACCTTCCCAGCCTGCATCTTCCTCGAGCCGTGTGCACCTCCTCCAACCCCAATGGTGCCCCCAATTTCTCACTCAACTCCTCCTCCACCTGAGGAAACACCAACAACTCCAAAAGGCTTATCCCAGCCTTGCACAACCTGATCTGGTCCCACACCCGCAGGAGAGTCTCCTGCAGGAACATCACATCAGTCCCCAAACCTTTCAATTGGGGAAGAAAAAACCTTGTTCTCTTCACCGGCACTTCCAAGCCCCCAAAATTCCAAGTGATCACCCTCGTTGGGGATAACCCTGCAAATCCCCTATTAGCACCGTGATTTAACATTGCTACCTTTGTATTCAAATTCATGGATCCTAGGTCCACCTAAGATGGCCCCCACCCCCATCCCGAAGGAGGGACAAAGGAGAAAAATTTAGCACACCGTTAGCACTCTTTCCTTTCTGCTCTCTCTTTCTCCCCCCCCCCCCCCCCCCCCCCCCCCCCCCCATCATTCTCCCATCACGCAAATAAAAAGCTAGGCCCATTGTAACCCACACCAACAGACTGCAGCCTCTTTTCTTCCCCCGGCCACCCCCTTCAACTTCACTCTCGTTTGCTAGCCTCCCTTCTCAGCTCTAGCAAAGTAGCCACCAGCCAGGAACCCCCTCCAATATCCCCTCAAAACAAACATCCACCCCAGCCTTTCTATCCCATACTCCCCACCATGCCTGCCTCTTCCCCCGATAAAGACCTCTGCCTGCTCTGACATGTCGAGAAAATGATCTTCCGAGTCCATGGTGACCTGCAACCGTGCCAGGTATGCCACCCCAAACCTTAGTGTAAAAAAACAGCCTTCATCTGTCAAATGCTGCACGCCTCTTCACCAACTCAGTCCCAATGTCCTGATCTATCAGCACCCTGTGTCCGTCCCAGTCGATATTCGCCCAGTCCAAGGTGTTTTTTTTGTTTTTTTTTTATAAATTTAGATTACCCAATTATTTTTTCTATTAAGGGGCAATTTAGCGTGGCCAATCCACCTACTCTGCACATTTTTGGGTTGTGGGGGCGAAACCCACGCAGACACGGGGAGAATGTGCAAACTCCACACGGACAGTGACCCAGAGCCGGGATCGAACCTGGGACCTCAGCGCCGTGAGGCGGTTGTGCTAACCACTAGGCCACCGTGCTGCCCTCAAGGTGTTTTGTTATACTCTTGACATAGCATAAGCTGCTTCCTTGATGTGCAATCTGACAAAGGAAGGTTCAGACTTGGAGATAGCTTTAACACGTTTATTGAACTGTTAACAATTCTCCTACTTGGATTCGACTCTCCCGTTAATCCTGCTATAGTTACTCAGACTGACGAACCAGTCTGTTACAGTCCAGGTGGTGGGTATGATGTGTTGAATCAACCCTGTGTACACACTTGAGTGTCTCCACTGGAAAGAGGAAGATCATGTGTGCTGTGTCCTTTTATATGGGTTGGTGTAATGCCCCCCTGTGGTAGTGTCACCTCTGTGTGTATCGTGAATGCCCATTGGTCGTGTCCTATCTTACTGACCTATTGGTTGAATGTCTGTGTGTCCTGTCTCTGGTGCTCCCTCTAGTGTCTAGCTAGTCTTTGTGTATTTACATGAACCCCTTGTGTATTTACAGTGATGCATATCACCACACAAGGCACACTTCTTCCGTTGGTAATTATGAAAGCGGATGATCACTGCCCATGGTGGCTCATTCGGCCTTGGTTTCTGCTGGATCACCCGGCGAGCTCTTGTCCAATTCCGGAGGGAGGGGGAGAAACATCTCCCCCCTGCCCACCAAAGCTGACAACATCTCCGCCAAGTACTGGGTCGGCTTTGAGCCCTCCAATCCCTCCGGCAGCCCTACCAACCTGAGGTTTGATTGCCTTGACCTGTACTCCAGATCCTCCACCTTTAGCCTCAGGCCTTTGATGTTATCTGTCTCCATCAGAAACTCGGCCTCCAACGAGGCAAGCCGATCCTCGTACTGCGACAGGACCCCCTCCACACCTTGCAATGTCTCACCCAGCGCTTTGACCACACTCAAAAGTCTTCACCAACTGCTCCCGAATTGGCCCAAGAGCTTCCTCGAAAGTGACTTTAAAGAATTATTTTATCTCCTTGCCCTGCCGCTCAAACTGCCTATCCATTGTTTGCCAAACCTCTCCAGCTCCTGCACCATCACGGCAGTCAATGTGTTTAAAGTAATGGGTGCGGTGGCTATCTTCCCTCCTTCATTTTCAAAGGTCTGCCCTCCTGAGCTTTCTTCGTGTTGGGCTTCTTTGTCGATGCTTTCAACATGACATCGTCGAGGAACAATTCTCTAGGCCCACAACAGGCGTTTGGTCAGTAAACCCCCCCCCCCCCCCCCCCCCCCCCCCAAATAAAAAATGGTAAAAGGGATCAAAAATAAGGACATAGCCGGGAGCCACTTTTTGAGCGTCTTGCTCTTGCATGACTAATCTCTTTTTGATTGACTTGTTTATTCTTACTATCAAAGTAAATAACCTCATTTTGCCTTGCTATGTTCCATTTTCCACCGTTGCAAGGTAATGTGGCCTGCCGTCCTCTTTTTTGCAGCCTTTTTGGGTACTTCTTATGGTTTACATTGCCACCTAGCTTTGTTTCATCAACAAAGAACAATACAGCACAGGTACAGGCTCTTCGGCCCTCCAAGCCTGTACCGGTCATGATACCAACCTTTGCCAAAACTCTCAGCACTTCCTTGTGCTGTATCTCTCTATACCCATCCTATCCACGTGTGCTTATGGTTTACATTGCCACCTAGCTTTGTTTCATCAACAAAGAACAATACAGCACAGGAACAGGCTCTTCGGCCCTCCAAGCCTGTACCGGTCATGATACCAACCTTTGCCAAAACTCTCAGCACTTCCTTGTGCTGTATCTCTCTATACCCATCCTATCCACGTGTTTGTCAAGATGCCCTTTGAATGGCGTTAATGTATCTGCTTCCACAACCTTCCTTGGCAAGGCGTTCCAGGCACTCACCATCCTCTGTGTAAAAAAAACCTGCCTCGCACATCTCCTCTAAACTTTGCCCCACGGGCCTTAAACCTATGCCCCCGCACCGTAAACCTATGCCTCTTGGATACATTATTCTCCCGTTCCTCGCCTAAGCAATATGGATTGTAAATAATAATTGCTTATTGTCACAAGTAGGCTTCAATGAAGTTACTGTGAAAAGCCCCTAATCGCCACATTCCGGCGCCTGTTCAGGGGGGCCGGTACGGGAATTGAACCCGCGCTGCTGGTCCTGTTCTGCATTACAAGCCAGCTGTTTAGCCCACTGTGCTAAACCAGCCAATAGCTGAGGAACCAACCCTGGTTCTTGCAGATCTCCAGTAGTTGCAGCCTGCCAACTTGAAAATGCTCGTTTTCCCCACTCTTTGCTTCCTGCCCATCAGCCAACCCTCTATCCATTCTCGCGATGCCCTTAACTTGTCACCTTTTGTATGGCACCTTATCAAATACTATTGGACTCTAAATATACTCTACGGGATTCACCATCTCCCGCCGGCAATGCACCCATACCCAGGCGTTTCCTGACTGCATGGGCTGGCCCACAATGGGAAACCCCATTGGTTGGCTCTGCGAACGGAGAATACTGCTGTCAGTGAGGGTGCGCCGGAAAACGGAGCTGGCGGGATGGAGAATCCTGTCCACTACATCTACTGGTTCCCTTTATCTACCCTACTAGTTGCATCCTTAAAACACTCAACACGATTTTTCTTTCTGAAAACCATGTTGACTTTACCTGAGCATACTGTGATTTCCTAAGGGCAGTTAGGGATGGGCAACAAATGCGGACACCCAGCCCATGAAAGAATAAGAATTGTGCATTAAGAGATCCTTAATAATCAATACCAGCATTTCCTAGGTAACTGATGTTCGGCTAACTGGGCTATAATTCCTTGTTTCTCTCTTCCTCTTTTCTTCAACAAAGAAGTGTTACGTTTTCTAACTACCAATCCAGGTAATTTCGGGAAGTCCTAACCAATGGATCCACTATCTTTGCAACTAAGTTTTAGAATTGTCAGATTTTATGCCTCAAGTTTATCCAGTATGTTTTCTCTGCTAATATTAATTACTCAAGTCCCTCAGTTTTTAATCCTTGATTACCCTCTATTTCTGTAATGCAAATTGCATCTTCTACTACGAAAACAGACACAAAGTATTTGTTCAATGTCTCTGCCATTTCCTCATTCTCAGTGATAATTTCTCCTGTCTCTGTCCCTAAGGGATTACTGTATTGTATAGCTGTAAATATTCTTTCAATTTAAAAAATATTTCTGGCTGGTTTACTTATTTAAAACCTTTTTTGTCAACTTTTTAGTCCTGCTTTGATTTCTAAAATACTCCCAATCCTTAAGTTTATGATAAACTTTTGCCAAATTATAAGCCTCTTCTTTTAATTTAATATTACCCAGAGTAGTATCCTAGTATATCATGGATTAATCTTTCATGTTGAGTTTTTGTTAATCGAATGTATTTTTGTTGAATATTTTGAATCTCTTTGTTAAATGTTTCCCACTGCTATTTATCACTGTGCCGTTAGTCTGTTTTACCAGTCAACTGTCGGCAAATCTCCCCTCACACCTATGTAATTGAATTTAACATCCAGACTCTTGTTTGGGATTAGAGTATGCCTTTTGGACTTCATTCAACTGTTTCCCAGCAGATCTTTTACGACGAGATTACTTACTAATCCTGCCTCATTGCACAACACTACATCTAAAATAACTTTATCCCTAGTTGGTCCCACAATATATTGTTCAGGGCAACTGTAACAAAAGCATTCTACAGACCCATCTTTCAGACCACCTTTGCCAACTGGTCCAATCTGTATGAAGATTAAATTATTACATTGTCGTTATTAGAAAATCCAATTATTTCTTGCTTAATGCCCTGTCCTGTGGTATCAGTACAACTGGGTAGTCCTATAAACTATTATCACCAGTGATTTCTGTCCCCTGCTGCTGTTAATCTCCAGTCATACCAATTTTTCTTCCTGATCTTCTGAGCCAAGATCCTTTCCCACTATTTTCCTGATATCATTCCGTACAAAATAGGATTCATGGATAGCACTGTTACATTTGCTATCTTTCAATCCACTGGGACCTCTAGGTAATTTTGAAGGACATAACCAATGTATGAACTTTTTCTGCAGCCATTAATGAATAAAAAATTGTGCGTTTTAAATGAAAAATATATTAATTTCTTTCAATTTATTGATTTCAATTCTGAGCACAGAATACATTCCAGTGAAATGTCACATAATTGTAGACAATTGCAGGTACTGTGAAACTGGATTTATATCCAGTTCACTATTCCTTAGCACTAAAAATATTATTGAAGGCTCTTGAGGTTTAGTATAATTGGCTGAAAATCTTATTATTCACTTGTTCAAAAGTTTACTATTTTTGTAACTAACATTTCCAACCTTTTGTCAAAATTCAACCCCAAATGTAATATTTTGGGCTGAATTTTAATTTGGTGAATGAAAACAAATGTCAAACTTTGAACAATATGCCACTTTTACACCCCGGACAGGTGTAACATAGTCTAACATTATCTAACATAGATTATAAAAACAAAGTTGATTTTAGGCTGAACATCAGTTTTGACAGATTGTGAACTTATTTTTTTCTAACTTGCATTAGACCATAGGTGGCCTGCATAAGTGATAGAATGGAGATTTTAAAAATCTGCTGATCATGAGTTTTCTTTCCTTCTGCATTAGTGACTTTCTAATGGATGCAAAAGATACAAGTGTTATAAAATTTCAATGTCTGAATTTGTTGAATTACAGAGGGGCACTGATTAAACCTTGGATATTCACCGAAATCAAAGAGCAACGACACTGGGATATTTCCTCGCAAGAGAGATTTGAAATTCTACAGGATTTCAGGAATTATGGGTTAGAGCACTGGGGATCTGATACACAGGGAGTGGAGAAGAGTAGAAAGTTTCTCCTCGAGTGGCTGTCATTCTTATGCAGGTAAAAGAAAAGTCTGCAGACTAATGTTGAAATATTACCTTCAATTGTCGTATGTTGGGCATTAATAAATATACCCACAATTTTCTTCTTGATTTGCTGTTTGTTCAAGGTATATTCCAGTAGGTCTTCTAGAACGTTTACCTCAGAGAATCAATGAAAGGCCTCCTTATTATTTAGGTAGAGATTACCTGGAAACTCTAATGGCTAGCCAAAATGTGTCAGATTGGGTCAAAATAAGGTAAGCTTGCATGCTCTTTAAATGTTAAAGATTTAATCAGTTACCCTCTTCTATGACTTTTTGATATGTAAAGTCCTTGCCTGGATAATTTTAGGTTGTGATTGAAGTATAAATGCTTAAAACAAATGAGATATGTTATATATTGCTTAGCTCCCAGTAATTTATTTTTTAAAACTAGTTATCTCGAAAGTAGCCTGCCATCTAAAACAAATGTGGCACTGTAATTTTTCTCATTTCGCTCTTGCAGGATTATCATTTTCTAGAAGATGTTTGGTTTTTTTGTGTTTTTGTAAGCATGAACTTAACATGTATATGAGCACTTATTCTGAGATTTGTGTATTTTATTCTGATTTTAGTGAAATGCTGTTGGGACCAGTTCCTCCTAATTTCACTTTCCTGCCTAAACATAAAGCAAATTCCTACAAGTGAAAATGATGTTCAAGCGCAGAAGCTGCAAGAAACTTGACTTCTTTTCCTAACAACTTCTAATTTGAATTCCTACTGTAATTATTGATAGTCATGTGAAAATAACATGCACCAAATTTGGACTGGAGGGATGGACAAATACTGACTGGTATGGGGGTCAGATTATTCTTTCGCCTGTTGTAAAATTTATGTATTGTTGACATTTTTCTTGGGAACCTTTAATAAATATTGGTTTTACAGAACTTCTTCATATTTTTCTGGTTTCCACAATTCTGCTTTCAATTTACTTCATGTTTATGGCTATTTTATAATCTTTTTGTACTGCACAATCCATTGAATTTTATATTTTGCTTCTTTGAGTGGGCGTGGAATAAAGATCTCCTGCTTCCAGTATGGCGTCAGGGGTGGTTCAAAATTCACACACTTGTAGTCATTTATGAGGAATGGAGATGGAGTTGACTTCTGGGTTTTTGTTTGAACAATGTTGGAACACTTGTACGGTGTGGAAATTGTTAAAATTGGAGGAACCGATATGCAGTTGCTGCTTTTTCCTTTAATGTTTATTTCATTTCCTGGAGAACTTTGTTCAGGGGACCTAGGGACTTCTTTGCTTGTGAGAACATCCCAGAAAGAGGGACAGAGTGGTACTGGTAATTCATAATGGAACCATTCTAAATGTCCGTAAGTTCTTATACCAGGGAGCATCTGTGTTGGATGACTTTCAACATGAGCTGAACATATTAGTGATGAATTTGCTCTTTCTTCATGAAGACTGCTGGTGTCAATGGTGTCATCTGGAAACTTTGGAGAATTAAATTCTTGATCAAACGTAGGATCTCTGTGTATCACCAGTGTCGATAAGCCAAATGCACTATTTGTTTCCTTCAGTAAAATCGGTAAGAAACCCACCTTAACTTGTTTGTGAAGAAATCTCCTGGTTTGTGAATAGGAGTGATTCAAGAGCATTCTTCTTCTGTCCATATTTCCCACAAATGCTTTAGGACTTCATGGAAGGATGGGGGAAGTTGATGACGTCCAGCTTGTTTTTTCCCCAGACATTCATTTCTTAGATTTTCTCTGGATATTTATTTCTGCTTCTGCACAAGTAGCTGCAGAATCAATTCTGGAATTTAGAATGGTTGCTGCAGAATTTTATTCATGTTCTTTACAATTATTATGTCATAGATGTTGTGGTTCTGTATTAAATCAAACTGTAGCCATTCTTCAAGTCCAGGTTAAGAATTTGGTACCTGATTGACAAGGCTTTGGGTTCCTCCATCATTTGGTAATTACAATCGATTGTTTTTATACTAGTGGAATTATTGAGGAGGTTTTTTATTCAAATAAAAGTCATTTTATTTCAAACCCAGCTGGGAAAAACAGCTGAGTTCTAAGCTGGGTCCACACAATACCACCAACCTAAGAAATCAGAACCTGACAGCTTAAATAGTGGAAGTCTGTAAGAAGATTTAAATGGACAAATTAGTGACTTTATTATAGAGCTGTGAATGGACAATGGAAAATATAGCATGGTAAGTGTATTTGGAGCACCTCTGTTCAATCATAACCTTCAATGAAAACTTATGAACATAATGGGCCAGATCTTTGGATATCAGGAGCCATTTATGGGCGGCATGGTAGCACAATGGTTAGCATTGTTGCTTCACAGCGCCGGGGACCCAGGTTTGATTCCCGACTTGGGTCACTGTCTGTGCAGAGTCTGCATGTTCTCCCTGTGTGGGTTTCCTCTGGGTGCTCTGGTTTCCTCCCACAAGAAATGCTTGTTAGGTTAATTTGACATTCTGAATTCTCCCATTGTGTACCCGAGCAGGCATTGGAGTGTGGTGACTGGGGATTTTCACAATAACTTCATTGCAGTGTTAATGTAAGCCTACTTGTGACAATTACAAAGATTATTATTAGCAAGTTCCTCATGCTCATCAAAGCCCATCAGACGTCCTGGTGCGCACGCATATGCTGTGATTGCCCGGGAAGTTTAAACTTCTAATCGGCTGATTTTCACTGCCCTGGTGCCTCCGTGATTGTCTCTTGCATTGATCTCAATGTTAGACACTTGAGAGGCAGCATGGTGGCACAGTGGTTAGCATTGCTGCCTACGGTGCTGAGCACCTGGGTTCGGATCCTGGTTCTGGGTCACTGTCTGTGAGGAGTTTGCACATTCTCCCCGTGTCTGCGTGGGTTTCACCCCCACAACCCAAAAGATGTGCAGGATAGGTGGATTGGCCACACTAAATTGCCCCTTAATTGGAAAAAATAATTGGGTACTCTAAATTTATTTTTTAAAAGTTAGAAACTTGGGCTAAATACGCACTACCTAATCCGATACCCTAATTGTTGCACTGTTCAGATCGCTGCCGAGGTTCAAGTGACTTTTGCAATTTTGGTAGACTGCCTCGAATCTCTGGAAAGTTCCTAATTGAATGAATATGGGTGAAATGCCTTCCCTTTAAGTGGGCATACCAAGACTAAAGCATTTGTGAAATTTACACCATGTATTTATTCGGTGAATTTACCCAAAACTCCAGTCCAGACTTCATGTCTTTAAATTCAAAACTTAACAATAGAGAGCTACAGAAATCAGTTAAGCATAAGGTAGTGTGAATGGCTACCATCTATCTTTAACCTTCAATCATTCTGGGTGGACAGTAGGACCATGTGATCAAACTTGTCTTCAGATAACCAATCTTATTACCCCAAGAGGCAGGGGGAACTAGTCAGTCTGAAACAACGACTGCAGCGCATAAAGCAGTAACAAGTTTGCCTTTTAAAAAATTTGGAGACTGCAATATCTTAAAGTCTCCCAGTCTGTTCCTTTTCAAGGTAACCATGACAGAAACTTGACCTGCTAGTAAGACAAAAAGTAACAAACTTTGCGACCTGCTGAACAATCCACTGTTTTGAAGGAATCCCACGATAATCCTGATCTACGACTCTGGCTTTGAGGAGTGAAAACACCGTCTTTACCAGGTCTGCAGCATGTGGTTCTTTCCTGAGATGAGTTGAATAATGTGAATTATGAACTGTTTGTAATTGTAAAAATGCACTATCTTCTTAATACCATATTTTTCTGTGTGTGTGTCAGTTGTGGCATTAGATTCTCCCCGTGTCTGCGTGGGTTTCACCCCCACAACCTAATGTGCAGGGTAGGTGAATAGGGCACAATAAATTGAAAAAAAAAGTTGTTGCATTAGACTTTCTGGGTAAATGCATGAATAAATCATCTTTATTTAAACTGGTTATTCCAATTTCCTTCACAGTCTGAGACTGAGAACCATGCATACCTTCATTTTCAAGAATACACTGATTACGGACAGTATGGTCAGGGATTTGGGGTTTCAGTTGTCTCATCCCTGATCCTAACAACAGTCAGAGCATGGTAACAGACCTTGCAAAAAAAAAACCTGTCAACCTACTTGGTCTTTCCGTGTTTTTTCAAGCAATCTAGTATTTTTGCACCAAAATCTTTTCACCCTGTACTATGCCACAAAAATAAATTAACCAGCATGAAAAGACCATTAGATTTACTCAATTCATGATAGCTGGGGCATCAGGCCCAATACTTACCACCCTTTACTGCAGGCATATAAGAACTAGGAGTAGGCCATCTGGCCCCTCGAGCCTGCTCCACCATTCAGTGAGTTCATGGCTGATCTTTTGTGGACTCAGCTCCACTTTCCGGCCCTGGTAGGAGCAAAATCTAGTAAAATATATACCATACAATTCCCACTGAACACCTCAGGTGATTGAATCTAGTTCAGATCTTCAAAATGTTTATCTGTAAAGCCACTTCCCGAGTCAAGAATCCACCTAGGTCTCTCTTGAAAGTAGGAAGTGATAGGCATGTTATCCAGCCTGTCAATTACATTAAATTTATTATCTCAAATGAACTGAGGCAATTTCCATTTTAGATCTCATGAATTTGGCTACATCTTTGCTATTTCCAGGATTCCTGCCTCTTTGAAAGGTCATCTTGAGCTGAAACAAACCTTCCAAATTTAATGTTGGAGACTTGGGTGATAAAATTTTTTTTTACAGGATGTGGGCATTGTTGGCTGGACCAGCATTTATTGCCCATCCTAAACTGCCCTCCTTGGGAGTCAACCACATTGATTTGGATCTGGAGTCACATGTCAGCCAGACCAGGTAAGGATGGCAGATTCCTTCCCTAAAGAGCATTCGTGAACCAGATGGATTTTTATAACCAATTGACAATGGTTTCACAGTCATCATTAGACTTTTAATTCCAGATTTTTTATTTAATTCAAATTTCACCATCTGCTCTGGTGGGATTTTAACCCAGATCTTGTAAGATAGATTTTGACTTAGCTAGTACCCAGGAAAGGTTAGGAGGATCAATTCTAACTCATGGGTGACTATACTACTGATTCACCACTCTCCAGTCGCCAACTAACCCGTGACTACCTCTACTCTAGCATCTTATCTATTTACCTTCTCCTGTCAACATGGCTGGGCCATTTAAATGTACTGGATGGCAGCCAGTCCATAAAAAAAGGGATGTGATTTCACTTTCCTTGAAGCTACTGCACTACACATCTATGCAACACGTTTCTTAGCAGCATCAGAAGCCTGCAGTTCCAGACTAAGGAGTGGAGTGGCAATCTAATGGCGACTGCTATGCCAAAGAAGATTCATCTGCTAAATCTGCCATCTCGGCTGATGTTGCCTAATCTTTTTGTTTTTAACCCTGCCTTCTTTCCCCATCAGCTTGCCCAAATTTATCATGGGGAAATTGAGGCATTGCTTCATTTGTTTGAAACAGTCAAAGCCAGAGAGACCTGATGCAGAACATGACCACAACATCAAAAGAAATAGAGGAGGTTGTAACTACCTAGCTAGTGGCAGACTCGGGGATTTTGTTTTGAGGTGAAAATCTTACATTGTAGCTGGAAAATCCAATCGTCACTCGTCAAATTTATTCCTTCTTGGGACTGAGTAATGTTTTGAACTGCTGTATCCACATGGTGTAGGTATTGCTTTTTTTTTTATACAACTGAGTAGCTTGCTAGGCCATTTAAAAGGACAGCTGAGAGTTGGCCACATTGTTATGGACCTGGAGTCAAGCGTAGATTAGACCATTTCAGGTATCGATGATGGATTATCTCCCCCGAAGGACATTAGTGAACAAGATGGGTTTTTACAAGAAACAAGTAGTTGCATGATAATTATTAATGAGACTAACATTTTAATCCAGATTTTAATCATTAATTGAATTCAAATTCCCCCTGGTGGGAATTGAACTCTTCTCTCTGAAGCATTAGTCAACATCTAGATATTATTAGTGCAGTAACATTATCACTAAGCTATGAAAAACCAATGACCTTGATATGCAGCACAGCCAAGCAAACAGCCAGTAAATTAATAAAAGAACACAGACTGCCACTAAGTCAGTAAAACTGATGGTAAGGTAACTGGAAGCAGGCACAAGTGAATTGATGATGTAGTAGGTACAACTGAAAATGAATTAATTGGGCAATGCATACCCAAGAAAATAAATCAGTACTTCCTACTCCATTAATTTGATTCATTAGTGCCAGTTGACAATAATGATTATTATTATTAACTGGCACTAATGAATCAAATTAATGGAGTAGTAATCACCATGGAATTAATACACAATTGCTACTTTCTTTGGCCAAAACCCGCTTTAGTGACGAGGATAATTTTCAGTTCAAATTCAAGTTAAGAGAAAAAACACAAAAGTAAAACTCTGCAGAAGCTGAAAATACTCAAGTGGGCCCAGCAGGATCTGTACACAGAAAGTGGACTTAATTTTACCCTCCTTGTGCTGAGCAAATATACTTTGGGAGGACCAAACTGATGTTTGGGGCCAGTTTATACTTATCTGATATTCCTGCCGCTTCAGGTTTTCCCTTGATCAGGGAATATGGCAGGTTACGACCCAGTTCTCACGTGAAGTAACATTGTGGGGTACTTTAAACGTCTACCCCAAATAAAATTTTCATGAAATAAATTTTTAAACCATCCTTTAAGATCCCGATGGAAAAAAATAGTATCTTTTATAAGCTCATAAAATTGTCAAACAAATAAGTTCCCTTCGCAAGAGAAAACGCTGGAAAATCTCAGCAGGTCTGGCAGCATCTGTAGGGAGAGAAAAGAGCTAACGTTGAGTCCGATGACTCGTCAAAGCAAATTCGGTGTTGGTAAGACCACATCTGGAGTATTGTGTCCAGTTTTGGTCTCCTTATTTGAGGAAGGATGTGGTGGTATTGGAGGCAGTTCAGAGGAGGTTCACCAGATTGATTCCGGGGATGAAAGAGTCGATGTATGAGGAGAGATTAAACAGTTTGGGCTTATATTCGCTGGAGTTTAGAAGAATGAGAGGGCATCTGATAGAGGTATATAAAATAGTAAGACGGATTGATAAAGTAAACGTAGACCAAATGTTCCCCCTTGTGGGGCAATTTAGAATGAGGTCACGGATATCAGTCGAGAGGTGGTAGATTTAGGAGCTGGTTTAGCTCACTGGGCTAAATCGCTGGCTTTTAAAGCAGACCAAGCAGGCCAGCAGCACGGTTCGATTCCCGTACCAGCCTCCCCGGACAGGCGCCGGAATGTGGCGACTAGGGGCTTTTCACAGTAGCTTCATTGAAGTCTACTCGTGACAATAAGCGATTTTCATTTCATTTAGAGTAAACAATTCTTTTTTTTCCCCAATTAAGGGGCAATTTTGCATGGCCAATCCACCGACCCTGCACCCGAGTTGTGGGGGAGAATGTGCAAACTCTACACTGACAGTGACCCGGGGCCAGGATCGAACCAGAGTCCTCAGTGCTGTGAGGCAGCAGTGCTAACCACCATGCCACTGTGTCACCCGTAGGAGATAGATATGTTTCTGATTAAAAAACAGGTTAAAGGGATATGGGCTACAGGTGGGGAGGTGGATTTGAGACCAGGAAGAGATTAGCCAGGATCTAATTGAATGGTGGAGCCGGCTCGAAGTGCTAAATTGCCTACTTCTGCTCCTAATTCCGATGTTCCTATGTGGTCACTAGTTTTGGAGTAAATACAGCAGTCAATATCTACATAGCAAGGTTCCATGCGTGAAGTGAATTTTTTTAAATAGTATTGTTGGTTGAGGAGTACATGTAAGCCTGGGCAAAAAATAAATTGCTTTGTTCTATCACATGACCTTCTTTACATCCAGCTGAACTAGCAGGTGTGATCTGAAAATCTTTATGGCTGTGCATCTATTTTACAGGCATAAGCTGGGCACCTAAATATTCAATAGGATACATGTGCTTATTCCATCCAGCAGTATGATAAAGCCCCCTTGTGCCTAACCAGTATGACGTTTAACAACTGTTTCAGGTCCTCTGCAAAAGTTGATTGTGCCTGATGTAGCCATCTAAGATGGCCACCTGCAAAGGCCCATGGGAATTATGGCCAACCCAGGGCTCGGACAGATACAGAGCCTGTGTGTATTTGAAACACAGGTAATCAGATCAAAACCACCCCCGGCCGCTCGTTTGCATTTTAATGGCCCATTTTCCCAGAACAATAGAACTCAAAAGAAATACAGCCACAGACTAATCGGCACCACTCCCTTTACTCAAAGCCCAACTGCCAAGGTCAATGACCGCTAAGGACTTGCCCAGCTACCAAGGCACCCGCCCCTTTATTGGCCAAAATCGAAGACAGTGATCAGAGCCCTGTCGAACTATTGGGTCCAAGGTTAAGGCGAAATCCCAGAGGGATAAAAGACGCAGCCATGTGTTCTGTCTCTTTTGGATCTGGCCTGTGCCAGCCAACTGTAGCAGGAACAGCCAGCCAAGTTCAAGACCAACGATCGCTACCTGACGGATGAGCCCAGCAGAGACAGAGCCACTTTCTTCGAACCAGCCAAGTGAAATCCAGATAAAGGCCTGACCCATTTGTACAGTGCCAGTCGCCCTGAAGTTCAGTATAGGTTATTGTAGCTGATAGGTATGGTTTAACTCGTAGTATTGTGTTTGAATGTCGAGGTAACTCTTGTGTATGTAAATAAACCATCTTTTGAATTAACTAACTAGTTGTGTGGTCATTTGATCGATATAAGGGAAGGCTTGTGGTTCACCAACATTATCATTAATATTAGCTATAGTATTGGCGATGCTGTTGGGATCAAAACGAGCAACACTTTCATGCCGCATTTAGTTCTTCAGGTGCCTTTAGTGGTCACTAAAGGCTGCACTTGGACACTGCTGCCTGAAAGGTAGGTTTGAGAGCCTTGACTGGTCCTCCCACTGGCTTTTCATTACTTTCACAGCCTGTGGATGGCCATTGCACCCCCTCCATGAACTCACCTGAGACTGTTGACTGACTGCAATTGGAGTCCACACAAACAAACAAGACCCGTTTTCCGTGATCCTGTGTCCGACCTCATCAAGCTTGTGCAGCACGACTACACCGGGAGCATGACCCAATTTGGACACAATTCTAATTTTAAGGTCAATGACTCAATTTAAATCTCATCTGAAAGATATTATCTAACAATGCAGCAATCCCTTGATAATATAATTTAGGCTGACACTTCAAATGTGTTGCACTTCTGGAGTGGGGCTCAAAACCCCACTTCTGACCCAAAGGCAAGATCATTACCACTGAACCAAGCACTCATGAACATGTGCAGAGTGAAGGATATCCTATACATACTCACTTCTACAAATAAATTAGGAAAATCATTGACTAAACAATTTCTAATTTCCTTTTAATGTGAGTTTTTCATCATCATATGACCCCTACTTCAATTAATATAAACCAAACATATGACAGGATTTGTGCAACTTATGTATTTGAATTCAATACCTTCATTATGGAAGCTACATTGTTTTTTGTTGCTCAGACAAGCTTTCAAAATGTTCACTGTCAAACCAAGCATTATTTGGCAGAGTTCAGTACAAAAATTAATGTCCATCATTATTAAAATGTTAACTGATTTCACAGCAGTTATCTAGTGCAGCATTATATAATCAGCCAAAACCCATACATTCCGTTTCATGCACTTTTCTTTACATATATACTGTATAACATTGCATAATGTTGCAGCTGGCTATTAGAGTGGGCACTCAAAAAAAAAAGATTTGTTTCTTTTGGAACGTATAGTTTTCTTTTCAATCTTGCTTCGGTTAAATAGTCATGGTGCACATGATGAACTGAAAAAGAAATTGCAAAATATTTGTCAATTGTTTAGGACTCTCACTTGCAAATCAAACAAAAATAAGCAACTGTAATTCTAATGTTTATCCCTCGCCCATAGATTTCAACTCTTTAATCTACTGCCCTCCAGTACCTCACTCAAGTGACTGTTATAAACTATGAGTGTGGATGGTGATGGTCTGCTGTCCACATGTCCAGCAGGTGTTTCTTGATAGCAAGCAGGCGCAGAAATCATGGTCAATTGCAATGTCCTGACCACTAGTCTGGGCTGAGATCAAATAGTTCAGCAGAATGGAGATCTAAATTTAGACTTGCAACTGTTACTCATGGGAAGCTTAACAGAGTCGAAATTTTAAACAGGAAATTGTGAAAAACTTCTCATTTGAAATTCGATTTAGAGAATTTTCAAGAATTCAAGAACAGCTATTGTTTCTGCTGAAGGATGGAATTTTCCCCATACCATATAGGTTACTTTACCTCATACCGTTTAGGGTACTAAGTACACTAATTTCTGATACTTGCCAGCGGCATAAACCACCAAACTGGCAAGTGGCATAAACTACCGAACTGGCATGCGGCATAAACTACCAAACTGGCAAGTGGCATAAACTACCAAACTTGGATAAAACATAATTTCTAGACTTCAGTTACAATCATAAATGTCCCCAAACTTTCTCAAGTAAGATAAAAATATTTCAATTTTTGGCCATTAAACAATCGGTTTATACTTCTATATTTTTTAAAATGTGAACAGTCCTGACCCCAGAGAGGTTTCACTAGGCTGATCCTGATAATGGAGGGATTTTTTTTATAGGGGAAGGTTGAGCCTGTACTCATTGGAGTTTGGAAGAATGAGAGACAGCCTTTTAGAGACATATAGGATTCTCAGGGGGATTGACAGGTAAATGTTCCCCTTGTGTGAAAGTCTCGGGCCAAATGCATAATCTCAGAGTAAGGGGTTGCCCATTTAAGACAAGAGATGAGGAGGAATTTCTTCTGAGGGCAGAGAATCTGTGCAATTATTTACCACAGAAGGCTGCAGAGATTGGATCGTTGAGTATGTTCAAAGTTCCGAGAGACAGATTTTTATCAGTAAAGGAGTCAAGGGTTAAGAGGATAAGGCGGAAAAGTGGAGTTGAGGATGATCATATCAGATCAGTCATGATCTCATTGAATAGCGGAGCAGATTCGATGGGCCTACTTCTGCTTCTATGTCTTATGGTCTTATTTGTGCATTAAGAATAGAGCATTTGTAACTTGTGGGGGACGTAGTCAAACCCAGCTTTTGCTTATTCCTGGTTGTCCTAACAACTCACTGACTTGTTAGGGCATTTCAGGAGAAATTATCAGCTGCAATATGTTATTGAGTTACAATGAATGCCTTCTAGGGGAGGGCTGCCAGCTTCCTTTCCCCAAATGCCAGTGGTGAAATGGTGTTTTTAAACGACAATTCAGCAGCTTTTCTAAAGTGTGTGGTTAAATAGTACTCAGAGACTGAGAGAGACGGAGAGAGGGGATAAAATCAGAATGGGAAGCAAGTGGCAGCCGAGGACAGAGTCTTCTTGGTTTCTCATTTGACGGCACGGACACAATGGAGACCATGCCTGATGATGGGTGGTATTAGTTGCCAGGGAGTTGAAAATGTGCTGGAAAACACAACACAAAGTTGCAGCTTGCCTGTTTCTTGTCCATGTTTGGCAGGCAGCTATGCAGATTTAAGTGGCGATTGTAATAGTAACTGAAAGGGAGTTCAATTTTACCTTTTTGCAATAGAAGCACAATCAATTAATCAGAAAACTGGGACGTGATTGTACACTGAACCAATCGAAAAGCTTAAAACAAATAATTTACATTAGATTTCAATTTGCAGCAAGTTGCATTGTCATGTCTGAGCAGCATTGTGAAATCCCTGAGGGGTTGAAAATTGCATCCTCGTGAAATGGAGTTGAATATAAGTCAAATGAACAGTTCTTCCCCTCAGTTAGATTAGTATAGCGAGTCAGCTAATAAAATTAATCTGCAAGAGTAAATAAGAACTCATCTGCACTCACATCATCATATGCAAAATTAACAACTCCTTGTTGGGAACCATCTCTTCTTCTGAAGGCCTCTGGTGGGAAACAAAGCAAAACATATTTGAGTAATAACGTATTAGACAAATACAGGATTTACAAATTATGTAATGAAGCTATATGGAATGCTTAGTCTATAGGTTTCCAAACTGAGCTCCCTATTCAAAGATTCATGTCCCATTTTCTTACCAAACAATGCATTTTAAAAACAGAAAGCAACATAAATGGCACGCCACCATGATTTAACTGCTTAAAGGCATTTCCTTGGCTTTACCGAATAGTTCCGTTGAGAGAGAACAGCCAAACAATGATATAGGCAAATAGAAGAAGATTCAAGTTCCACTTCAGAAAACTAATCTAATTACTACGCTCATTTAAAAGATACAATTTTGTATTCGATTAAAAACAGTTTTAAAATTAAGTTTGTTTCAATATCAAGGAAACTTGAAAACAGCTCAAACTTTGAGCTTAAAAGTCACAATGTAATGATCTAAAGAGCAAATACAATTTTAATTGTAAGAACACAAAAGAAGGTATATCTGAAGGAATTGTTAATTAATTTTAGGAGAAATCAATGAAAGTCTGCATTGTGGACATGGATTAGCAATCATCTTGAAAGAAAGCGGTGATTTGACAGCACAAAACTCTTCCTTAAATGGTAATTTCCTAAGTGTATTCAACTGTGTTCTTCTTCCAGTGCAATTGGCAGGTAGGTCACAATTAAGGTACTAGATAAAAAAAGGTAACTGGGCATAATCATTTTTAATTTTCACTTTGTTTAAATAAAGACCAACAAAAAAAAATTCACAGCTAAAGTTGTACTTTAGAACTTTTATTTAACAAAACTTAGTGCTTGCTATTGTTCAAAGAGGAATAAAGAAGTAAAGGGTGTGTTGCAACATAATCTAATCTCTGTTTTACTTTTAGAGCGTCATGACTCCAACATGAATCAGAATGAAATACTATTCTCCCTCTCTACACAAATTTACTGTGTAAATATTTTGGGCTGTGTAAATAATTCCTTGTACAGTGTGTACAGTGGATTCTGCTGGGACCATTCATCCCTGCCCTCATTATAGCCTGGGTCCAAACATGTACCAATCGGCTTGAACTCAAGACGTGAGGTAAAAGTGACTCTCTTTAACATCAAGGCAGCATTTGATGGCGAGACATCAAGGGGCTCTAGAAAACTGAAATCAATGAGAATCAAGAGAGAAACTCTCCACTAGTTGGGAGTCATAACCAGCAAAAAGGATGACAGTGTGGTTGTTGGAGGTCTATCATCTCAGTGCAAGACATGACCACAGGAGTACCTCAGTTAGTGTCCTGGACCTAACCATCTTAAACTGGTTCATCAATGTCCTTCCCTCAAGCATAATGTCAGAAATGGGGATCTTTGCTGATGATGACACAATGTCCAGCAGCATTCGCAACCCCTCAGATACTGGAGCAGTCCTTCCCCACAGGCAACAATATATGTACAACATTCAGTAACATTTTTAATCACATAAGTGACAGGCAATGACCACCTCCAACAAGAGAGATACTAACTCTCTCCCCTTATTGTACAACTGCATTACCATCACTGAATCCCTTACCATCAACAACCTGGGGGCTATCATTAACCACAAACTGAACTGACCAGCCATATAGACTATAGCTACAAGAGCAGTTCAGAAGCTTGGAATTCTGCAGTGAGTACCTTACCTCCTGACTCCCGAAACATTGTCGACCATCTACAAGGCACAAGTCATGTCTGTGAAAGAATACTCTGCACTTGCTCAGATGAATGCAGCTCCAACAACACTCGAGGCATGACAATGTCCAGGGCAATTTCATTCACTTGCTAAGCACTCCATCCATCACCTTCAACATTCACTCCTTCCACGATTAAAGCACAGTGCCAGCAGTGTATCATAAAGGAGATGCACTGTAGATGGCCTTTTCCAAACACACCACCTATACCACCCAGAAGAACAAGGCCATTAGGCAAATGGGAACACCACCACCTGCAGGATACCCTCCAGTCACTCAGCATTGTGATGTGGAACTCCACTGCTGTTCCTTCACTGTCGCTCGGTCAAAAGTCTTGGACTTCCTCTGTAACTACACTGTACCTAAAGCACTTGGACTGCACCAGTTCAAGAAAGCGGCTCACCAAACCATTTCAAGGGCATCAGGACTGACAATAAATACTGGCCTTGCCAGTGAAGTTCACATCTCATGAATAAATGTTTTTTCCTGGTCACCAATTACTGCAAGTTGTGTTATTCAACATAACCAACCCAGATTCAGAGCTGCTAATCAACAAAAGCAGCTCCATTATCTGTACACACTTCCTCCTCTGTCAGACACTGATACAGAACTATTGGCAATTACAATCACCGAGTTTGTAGGCTCCACTGTATTCGTTTATTATGGGCATCAACGAGTTAAAGCTTTCATGGAATATCTTGTGCCCATTGCATGAACCAGTATTAATTCACTGTCAGAATATACTGGGATGAATATGGGTTAGTTATTATGCCCCAGATCAGATTTAAGCACAGTAACACATAAAAGGTACGTCCTTGCCCATTGACTGGGAACTCATGAATAAATGTAAGAAAATATGTCATTGCCAAGTTGCTAATGTGAATATGATAAAATAAAAATCACCACTGACCCTGCTGAAATTACTCCGGAACCTATTATAATACAATTTGTATTATTCTATATCTTTATAGAGTCGGCATTGCAGCTTTGCCAGAAGAAGCCTTCAAAACCGAAACCACTGCATCTTTTGAAGGCTAATTAGATAAATATTCCCAGGGCAACTAAAACTTTGCTGATGACACCCATATCCCAATAATGAATTAAAAGAATTATCTGAAGGTTAAAGATACTAGGTTAAAATATGCCTGAACGTCACATCAACCACGGAAGACTGGAAAAATCCGGAAATCTTAGCAACACTTCAATTTAATTGTAAATTACCAAAAGCAATGCAGCTTGAAAACATTTTTTTCTGAACAATTAATCAGTAGTCATAGCTTTTACTGATCTTGCAAATATAAGATCATAGAACTACCGATGCCCGAAATCCCAAATAGTATCGGAAAATGCTAGAAACACTCAGCAGCTCTTGCAGCATCTGTGGAGCGAGATGAAGGGTCATCGCCCTTTATGTTAACTCTACTTCTCTCTTCACAGATTCTATCAGACCAACTAACATATTTGCATTATTTTTTGTTTTGATATCTGCAATGTTACCTATTTATGCAGTACAATGTACCACGTTTGTAGAGGAAATACATACCTGTTAGAGCCCGGAGTCTCACACAACAGGCTACATAATCATCAAATGAGATCTTCCCATGGGTGCTATATCGCTTTACTATTCCATTCAAACCTTGAGGAGATAATCTGTACCCTAGTCAATGAAATGGATAGAAAATAAAATTCATAATGTTACATGGTTTTTATACCTCTCTGAAAACATGAAACAACATTTTGCACATAAACATTCAGATTGCAAAATAACTGAATAATTTAACTGGATTTTTTTTAAAAAACGGGGTGGGTTGGGCACATTGTGCTGATAGAAAACCCAAATAGACCGTATATTTTGACATGTTTTGCAGAATTCAGATGATCACCATATAGAACAGGCGGTTTAGAAATCTCAATATTTACAGTAGTGTTCTTGGATATTTTAAACCAGCTGAACCTTTTAGAATTGTGATGCTTGGGTGTTTTTTTGTAAAAATATAGCATCACAAATATTGCCAGAGACACCTCCCTGGATATTTTCTGCGTTTAAAAAAATAAATAAAGTAAAATGTATCACATTTTCTAGAAGTAAAATGTATCACATCTAGAAAAGTAATGGTGAATTCATGAAGTAATGGAAATCTGACAATTTAAAATATCACCGAAATATGACATGATAGTTCAAATACCAACCACAGTTGAAGTAATAGATGTAACAATGTGGTTTGTCATCAAGTCAAAATATTCAGCAACATTTTAAAAGGGAATAAACATTTATGGCATTTTGATGTTTTAAAATAATTCACTCTTTGGGGCCTTGGTTTTATGTAGCTTTACAAACTTCAGAAGGAGGTTTAGTCGACCAGGTCATGCCTATATAGTTTTGCAGCCTTTAATGAAATTCACAATTTTCTCTGAAAGACGTTAGACTGTTAAGTCTATGATTTTTGTTTTTTAAATGGCTGCAACGATCAAAGGATTTGTATTAGTACAGTGAAAAATATTAAATTTTCAGCACATTTTTGTCATTGACCCCTCATTCTAAATAAGGAAAATAATAGCACTGTTAAAAATTAGGCATCAATACCCAGCGATAGCCATGTAGAGCTAACACTAATTTTGTAATGGCTCCAGAACATTGGTCAGGCAATCTATGGCTCTCAGCTTGCATAGAGCTCCACTGACCAGACAACAGTGGCAGTTACATTTACATTACTTAGACTTAGTTTACGACATATCCTCATCTTTTAAAAGTTTTTTAAAAAAAAAATTCAGTTAGATCTTTTGGTGTCCTGATTTCCCAATAAATCAAGACTAACATTTTCCTCATACTTTCTGGTCTGATCTTCTTGCCTTTAAAAGGCAATGCTATCTTTCCTCAGATAAAGGCAATGGTGGATGCTGGAATCTGAATTTTATAAAAGGTATGCGGACCTATTGGTCCGGACCTTTAACGAGGCAAGGGAGGGGGGGGGCTTTGCCCCCAACTATGTCACGGGCGCTGATTTCCTTGATCCTGAAGCGGGACAAGGACCCTCTGCAGTGTGGGTCATATAGGCCGATCCCGCTGCTAAATGTAGACGCCAAGCTGCTGGCAAAGATCTTAGCCACAAGAATAGAGGATTGTGTGCCGGGGTTTGTGAAGAGAAGGCAGTTGAATACAAACGTACGAAGGCTCCTCAACATTATTATGATGCCGGCTGTGGAAGGGGAGGCGGAGATAGTGGTGGCATTAGATGCGGCGAAGGCCTTTGATAGGGTTGAGTGGGGGTATCTGTGGGAGGTTTTGGAAAGGTTTGGGTTTGGGGAGGGGTTTGTCCGTTGGGTGAGGTTGCTCTATGAGGCCCCGATGGCGAGTGTAGCCACGAATAGGAGGTCAGAGTACTTTTGGTTGTACTGGGGGACGAGACAGAGACCCTGTCCCCCTTGCTCTTTGCATTGGCAATTGAGCCCCTGGCCATGGCGTTGAGGGAGTCAGGGAACAGGAGGGGCCTGGTGCGGGGTGGGGAGGAGCATCGAGTGTCGCTTTATGCGGACGACCTGTTGCTGTATGTGGCGGACCCGGTGGGGGGGATGCCGGAGGTGATGAGGATTCTTAGTGAATTTGGGGGCTTCTCTGGGTATAAGCTGAACCTGGGCAAGAGTGAGTTGTTCGTGGTGCACCCGGGGGATCAGGAGGAGGGGATTGGTAGGCTCCCACTGAAGCAGGCAGGGAAGAGCTTCAGGTACCTAGGAGTCCAAGTGGCTGGGAGCTGGGGGGCCCTGCACAAGCTCAACCTCACAAGGTTGGTGGAGCAGATGGAGGAGGAGTTCAAAAGATGGGATATGTTACCGCTGTCACTGGCGGGGAGGGTGCAGTTCGTTAAGATGACGGTGCTCCCGAGGTTTTTGTTCCTGTTGCAGTGCCTACCCATACTTATCCCGAAGGCCTTTTTTAGGAGGGTCAACAGGGGTATTACGGGATTTGTGTGGGCGCATGGGACTCCGAGGGTGAGAAGAGTGTTCTTGGAACGGGGCAGGGATAGGGGGGGCTGGCGCTGCCCAACCTATGTGGGTACTATTGGGCTGCCAACGCAGCGATAGTGGGTAATGGACGGGGAAGGGGCAGCATGGAAGAGGATGGAGGTGGCGTCCTGTGTGGGCACGAGCCTGGAGGCGCTGGTAACGGCGCCGTTGCCACTCCCTCCAACGAGGTATATCATGAGCCTGGTGGTGGCGGCTACCCTCAAAATTTGGGGGCAATGGAGACGGCATAGGGGAGAAGGGGGGGGGCTCGATGGAGGCCCCGATACGGGGGAACCATCGGTTTGTTCCAGGAAGCATTGATGGCGGATTTCTGGGCTGGCACAGGGTAGGGGTGAGGAGGTTGAGGGACCTGTTTGTGGAGGGGAGGTTCGCGAGCTTGGGGGAGTTAGAGGGGAAGTTTGGGCTCCCCCCGGGGAACATGTTTCGGTACATGCAGTTTAGGGCGTTTGCCAGGCGGAAGCTGGAGGGGTTCCCCTTGTTGCCCCCACGTGGGGTACGGGACAGGGTGCTCTCGGGGGGTGTGGGTTGGAGGAGGGAGGATTTCGGACATATACCAGGTAATGCAGGAGGTAGATGAAGCATCGGTGGAGGAACTGAAGGGTAAATGGGAAGAGGAGCTGGGTGAGGAGATTGAGGAGGGGACATGGGCGGATGCCCTGGAGAGAGTGAATTCCTCCTCTTCCTGTGCGAGGCTTAGCCTCATACAGTTCAAGGTGCCGCATAGGGCCCACATGACTGGGACGAGGATGAGTAGGTTTTTCGGGGGCGAAGACAGGTGTGCTAGGTGCTCGGGCAGCCCAGCGAACCACGCCCATATGTTTTGGGCGTGCCCAGCGCTGGGGGAGTTTTGGAAGGGGGTAGCAAGGACGGTGTCGAGGGTGGTGGGATCCAGGGTTAAGCCAGGCTGGGGACTCGCAATTTTTGGGGTTGCAGTGGAGCCGGGAGTGCAGGAGGCGAAAGAGGCCGGTGTCCTGGGCTTTGCATCCCTAGTAGCCCGGCGGAGGATCTTACTTCAATGGAAGGATGCGAGGCCCCCAAGCGTGGAGGCCTGGATCAATGATATGGCAGGGTTTATCAAATTGGAGAAGGTAAAATGTGCCCTGAGGGGATCAGTACAGGGGTTCTTTAGGCGGTGGCAGCCTTTCCTGGACTTCCTGGCAGAACGGTAGGGAAATAGGCCGGCAGCAGCAGCAACCTGAGAGGGGGGGGGGTTTTGGTTCGGTGGGAGGGAGAACTGTGTACATGGGTTTGTTGGATGTGGCGGGTGATATCTCTTTCCTTTTTGTTGTTTGCTTTTTTTTTGTTTTTGTAGTTGGGTGGGTTTTGTTCTTGGGTTTTTACCATGGCTGTTTTGTTAATATTGTTTTGTTATTTATATTTTGTGAAAATCTTAATAAAAATTATTTAAAAAAAAAACATACAAGTAGCACAGTGGTTTGCACTGTGACTTCACAGCACCAAGGTCCCAGCTTCGATTCCTGACTGGGTCACTGTCTATGCGAAATCTGCACATTCTCCCCGTGTCTGCGTGGATTTCCTCCCACTATTCCCAAAAGATGTGCTGTTAGATAATTTGAAAATTCTGAATTCTCCCTCTGTGTATCCGAACAGGCGCCGGAATGTGGCGACTAGGGGATTTTCACAGTAACTTCATTGCAATGTAAGCTTACTTGTGACAATAAAGATTATTATTATTAATTAGCACCGGGAGCCCCCCGAGCTTGCTCCCTCAAACTCAGTACCTCCCTACAACTGATAATGTTCTGTGCCCTTGTTAATTAAGAAACTTATCTATCTCTGCCTTAAAATTATTCATTGCAATTGCGGCATGGTGGCACAGTGGTTAGCACTGCTGCTGCACAGCACCAGGGACCTGGGTTCAATTCAGGCCTTGGATGACCGTCTGTGTACATAGAACGATACAGCGTAGTACAGGCCCTTCGGCCCTCGATGTTGCACCGACATGGAAAAAAAACTAAAGGCCACCTAACCTACACTATGCCCTTATCATCCATATGCTTATCCAATAAATTTTTAAATGCCCTCAATGTTGGCGAGTTCACTACTGTTGCAGGTAGGGCATTCCACGGCCTCACCACTCTTTGCGTAAAAAACCCACCTCTGACCTCTGCCCTATATCTATTACCCCTCAATTTAAGGATATGTCCCCTCGTGCTAGCCACCTCCATCCGCGGGAGAAGGCTCTCGCTGTCCACCCTATCTAACCCTCTGATCATTTTGTATGCCTCTATTAAGTCACCTCTTAACCTTCTTCTCTCTAACGAAAACAACCTCAAGTCCATCAGCCTTTCCTCATAAGATTTTCCCTCCATACCAGGCAACATCCTGGTAAATCTCCTCTGCACCCGTTCCAAAGCTTCCACGTCCTTCCTATAATGAGGCGACCAGAACTGTACGCAATACTCCAAATGCGGCCGTACTAGAGTTTTGTACAACTGCAATTACCATTAGCCAAATATTCCGCATTCCTGTTATTCTTTCCAAAGTGAATCACCTCACACTTCTCTACATTAAACTCCATTTGCCACCTCTCAGCCCAGCTCTGCAGCTTATCTATGTCCCTCTGTAACCTGCAACATCCTTCCACACTGTCTACAACTCCACCGACTTTAGTGTCGTCTGCAAATTTACTCACCCAACCTTCTGTGCCCTCCTCTAGGTCATTTATAAAAATGACAAACAGCTACGGCCCCAGAACAGATCCTTGTGGTACGCTACTCGTAACTGAACTCCATTCTGAACATTTGCCATCAACCACCACCCTCTGTCTTCTTTCAACTAGCCAATTTCTGATCCACATCTCCAAACCACCCTCAATCCCCAACCTCCTTATTTTCTGCAATAGCCGACCGTGGGGAACCTTATCAAACGCTTTACTGAAATCCATATACACCACATCAACTGCTCTACCCTCGTCTACCTGTTCAGTCACCTTCTCAAAGAACTCGATAAGGTTTGTGAGGCATGACTGTAGCCACTGTAGCCACCTAAAATGGACACTGAACCAAACAAAATGGAGAATCGCTAAGACTGCAGGGAAAAACAGTTTAGCCAAGGCAAACAGCCTGCAAACACTCATTAGCATTTTGCAAGCAGCAAAACCAGTTTCTGGCCAGGTGGAAGATCTCCAACCAAAGGTGATAATGGCAGAACGTTTTACATACTAATGAGGCAGTCCAGATCTAGGCACACACAATGGCAACATTTGGGTTTGAATAAGATACTTGAGTGGATGTCCAGACAGAGCGGCACCAGAAGTATCCACTATAGAAACCGCCCCCACCATCGAGAAAGACCCTCACATTGGAGGAATTCAAAAGATATCGATTGGAAGCGATCCAATCGATACCTGAAGGTAAAGCCCGCCCAGGAAAAGGCAAGGACATTGGGGACCCCTATAAAAGTAGACCCCCACACATGGTCCTGTCTGTTGTTTCGTGCTCCGGCTTTGACCAAGAACTCCATCCTGTATCCTGACTCCAGCCGTTGAAGCACCAGCCGCCGAACCGTAAGTGCCAATACGACGCTCGCTACGCGAACCAAGCCCGCTAGACCCCCAGTGACCAGCACGCTTTCTGAAGGTTGCAGACCAAGACCGGGACGAAGGCCTCGCTCCCTGACCTTGCCTGTTCCTGTGTAGTTAAGTATTCTGATTGCTTAGTTTAGTCATAGCTTAGTCCCTTAGTGTGTGCATGCGTATTTATTATAATTGTATAATAAATATTGATCGTTTGGAACTTACTAATCGGTGTATCGTTTTATTACTTTGAACCTGACCTTGAGATATTTGTGAGTTGTCTATACGGCAACTGGCGACTCCTGAGCTGAAAGATACATAGACAGAGCCTAGTGGTGTTAAGCACACGGCCTTTAACAGAGGCAAGTTAATACACCCCAATAAACGCGTTTTACACCCATAGCAAAACGTGCAACATTTAGTGGCGACATCCTGACGGGACACGGTTACAAGTGGTACCCCCACTCCGTCGAGGACCCTGAAATTTGAATTAGAAATCTGGTAAAGAAAAAGGAAAGAAATCACAAATATTCAAGGTGTTCAAAGGAATAAACGTAATTCGGAAGTGTGTTTAGTGCATGCGTACTAACAGGGTTGTAAGGAAAACCTGAAAGCATTTTTGTTGCGACAAACTTTCGGCAGTTTTGTGAACGGAACATAGCGTAAGCCTTACCCGTTTCGTGAGACATAACCTCAACACCCCTTGTTCATAAATTTAAAGTGAGTCAGAAAAATGGCCATGCAGGCAATGGAACGCCTCATGAACCCAGAACGGTTTGTGGTCGCAGCGACCAGCAGTTGCCGAGTAGGTCAGTGTCCCATGTGGGAGCTGGAACTCCGCAAGTATCTGCAAGGAAAGGGATGGCCCCTTTGGAAAGAGTTTTGTTTGAATGAGGAGACAGGTCCCGGAAGTATAGGACATACTTGGTGGGAGAACCTCTCTCAAATTCACAAGAAAAATATGAGTAAAGCACGTAAGCCGATGGCGATTGTGTCCTGTTTGGCACAATTGCGAGGCACAGAGGAGGTCGTTCAGACGCTCCGGGCAGAATTAGAAGAAAGGAATAGAATGAGTAAAGTGGATGTCAGGGACATCGAAAAGGAAAATATGGAACTTAGAGGGAAGTTGGCAGAGAAAGGTAGAGAGGTGGATGATGCCAAGAGGGCACATCAGTCTTGTCTAGCCCATCTCAGCAGTTCCCAGACCCAGTACGAAAAGGCCTATCAGGACGTGCAACGTGCCGTCCTGATAAGAGAAGAATCAGAGAAGCAGGTAGAGGCTTTGCAGAGGCAATGCTCTGACCTTAAAGCAGCTTTGAGAGCACTCCATGCTGCAACCACAGAACAAAGGCAAAGTACTGTAGACCACGCGAAATGCAGGAAACAGATTGCAGAGCTGCAATCGCTGCTTTCGGTGCAAAATGGGTTTCAAAGCACCTTTGGAACGCAGTTAGATGAGGAGAATGCCCCAGACTGGAAAGAGTTAAGTGAGACAGCGCAGCGTTATGTTCAGGGAACATGTGCGCCAGCAGCGCAGCAGAAAAGGCAAGCACCCCAACCCCCCACAGATCAGCTCGTCACCATTCCAATGAATCCAGTCACCACCCAGAGAAAAGCGACCACAGAAGGCGCACCCGATATAACTTACACCACCCCCTTAACTGTAACCCAACTCAGGGACGCGTGTGAAAAGATCACTCCATTTCTCCCCACCGCAGACCCCCACCAGTTTTTCGCAAAGGTAAAGCAACAGGCTACCATGTACGGCCTGGACGAGAGAGAGCAGGTTAAACTCACAGTTCTGAGTTTGGACCAATCGGTTGTAGCAGCCCTCCCCGACCCACAGAACGTTGGCGGAGGCACCCTAGAGGAAATGCACACCTCCATTTTAGATGCCATAGGGTACAATCGAGGTGACCCCGTAGAAGGACTTAATAAGTGCCGGCAGAAGAAATCCGAGCACCCCACAGCATTCGCCGGAAGGCTGTGGATCCATTTTAACGCAGTATTTGGCGATTTAAATAGAGCCCATTTGAACCGTGAAAACATGGTTAAATGGACGCGCACCATAATTTCTCATGCAACAGAAGCAGGACAGAGCGCTTGCAACAGCTATGACCCCTCAGAGGAGGCCCATAATGAGAAGTGGGTCCTGAAAAGATTGTCCTGCGCTTGGGAGCAATCAGTTCAGGGCAGAGGTAAAGTTAAATCCCCAGAAGAAGCTCAGGCTGCAGCAGACATACAGGCAGTGAGAGAGCACCAAAAACCCGCGTGGGTGAATGAAGGAAAGAGCAGTCCTCCACAGAAGTCGCAGGAATGCTACAACTGTGGACAGTTAGGACATTGGGCTAAGGAATGTAATGGACCCCAGAGAGGCCAGCAGACAGGCACTCTGAACCGGAATAAAACAAAACCGATCCATAGTATAGGGATCCAGTCAGGACAGACCAATGTGGACGGAACGGACTGACGGTGTTCGGGCTCCCCCACTTGGGTCTGTGACACACTATGGGATCCATCAGGAAGACCGGTAGTCACGGCAAAGTTAAGAGGGAAGCCCATAGAGTTACTTTGGGACACAGGAGGCTCCCGCACCACAATTAACTCCACCACCACGGCACAAGCAGACACGTGGCCGACCACCTCCACCATCACACTTAGCGGGTTCACAGGACACTCGCAGCAGGGACACATTACAGCACCCGTAGCAATCCAGCTAGGGAACATTTCCACCAAACACCCCGTTGTTCTAGTAAATCTTCCCCGGACAGCAGAACACATCCTAGGGATAGATTTTATGAATGCCCATAGCCTGTCGTTCGACCTAGTGAACCAATGTGTCTGGCGAATGGCAAGATCGGACAGAGCACCCGCTACTCTCACAGTAGGAGAGTACGCTAACAGGATTAGTGCAGTAGGAGAATACTCATTTGACTTGACTACACTAAACACGGACAGACAAGTTAAGGCAGTACTCAATAAACACAGGACAGCATTTGCCAGTCACCGTCACGACTGCGGCAGAATGGCTGGACAAATTCACGTTACCGGACCTGACCCCAGACCACAAAAACAATATAGATTTCCCCTAGAAGCAGAGGGAGAAATAGAGAAAGTGATAGGTAGCTTATTGGAGCAAGGTGTGCTTAGAACAGTAGCCTCGACCAATAATGCCCCTATTTGGCCAGTGAGAAAGCCCGACGGATCATGGCGTCTGACCATTGATTATCGGGAACTCAATAAAGTAACCCCAGCAGTAGCCCCCACGGTAGCAACAAGTCCCGAGACCATGCTCAAGCAGGGACTCAACTCCAAATATTTCACGGTTTTGGACATTAGCAATGGCTTCTGGTCAATCCCATTGGCAAAGACGTGCCAGTACAAATTTGCCTTCACTTTTAAAACACAACAGTATACGTGGACATGCCTTCCACAAGGATTCCACAATTCCCCCTCCATTTTCCACCGACAGTTGGCGAATGGCTTAGAAAAATTTTCCCGCCCCGAATGTCTGGTACAGTATGTAGACGACCTACTACTGCAGACAGACACAAAGGCAGAGCACATTACGCTTCTGGCCGAACTCCTGGAACTTTTAACCTCAATTGGCTGTAAAGTTAACCCAAGAAAGGCCCAGATTTTGGAAAACAAAGTGATGTATTTGGGAACAGTCATCACACACGGCAAACGCGAGATCGAATTCAAAAGAATTGATTCGATTGTCAAATTGCCCCTTCCCCAGAATGTTTCAGCCCTCCGGTCGTTTTTAGGACTGGTTGGTTATTGTCGGAACCACATCGACGGATTCGCGACAAAAGCCGCCCCACTCTCAGACCTCCTTAAGAAAGGAGCCCCCTGGGAATGGCTTCCGCAGCATACAGAGGCTGTGGACGAGTTAAAGAAAGCCCTTAGCGCAGCACCCGCGCTACAAGTCCCAGACCAACTTTCCCCCTATGCAATAGAGGTAGCGAGCACAGATCTGACCCTCTCGGCCGTGTTACTTCAGGAACGGCACGAGCAGCTAAGACCAGTGGCTTATGCCTCCCGACTGTTAGACCCAGTTGAACAAGGATTTTCAGCCTGCGAGAGGCACCTCCTTGCTGTCTTCTGGGCAGTACAATACTTTTCGTACATTACCGGACTCAACCCCACCACCATTTTGACCGAGCACACCCCCACACAGTTACTCCTAGACGGTCGACTGAAGGACGGTTCAGTTAGCCAGATTAGGGCAGCTAGGTGGACACTACTTTTACAAGGACGGGACATTACAGTAAAACGGACCCGCACACACACATTTTTAGCCGACAACCTCCAATACCCAGGACAGCCCCATGAATGTGAAATTGTAGCCCCCTTACATAACACCGGACCCTTTATAGCTAAGACACCCCCCAGGAAGATAGGGAACCCAAAACAAAGCCCCCAACCCACAGACACGTGTGGACCACTGAGGATATACGTAGACGGTTCATCAACGGTTTTAGAAGGTGAGCGTATCACTGGATGCGGCATCTATGTCGAGGACGCGCAGGGGCGCGCTCTCGAAGAGATAGCTTTAAAATTACCAGGACACTTAGGCGCGCAGGCAGCAGAGCTCGCGGCCATAGCTTATATAGTGGACCACCCCGATTCTTTCCCCAGCCCAACGGACATATATTCGGACAGTCTATATGTCTGTAATAGTTTAACAGATTTTCTGCCCCTGTGGAGGACACGAGGTTTCGTCTCCGCAGATGGGAAACCCCTTCCATCAGCCCCTTTACTCAAACACATTTTAGAGAAAGCGAAGGACAGGACCTTCGGCATTATCAAAGTAAGAAGCCACCATAGGTCATCCCCCCCATGGAATGTAAAAGCCGACGCACTGGCTAAGGCAGGTTCCAGGCGAGGACACTTATGGACACCCCCAGCTAGCGCACCAGCTAGCGCCCCTGTGAGCGCAGTTCAAGTCTCACAGACCAATATTAAGGATTTAGTAGAGGCACAGAAGCAAGATGAGGATCTCAGGGAGATTTTCAAAGGCAACTTTGTGCCACAGTATGACAAATTCAGACACGCACTGACCACACATGAGGGTGTGATCATAAAGGATCAGCTTTATGTGGTCCCGCAGCAGGACAGGAATGAAATGATTGCTTTGTTCCATGATGGACACGGGCACCAAGGGATCGACGCAACCACGAGGCACCTCAGGCAGCTCTGTTGGTGGCCTAACCTAAGGACAGATGTAAGTCACTACATCGAGAATTGCCTTATTTGCGCCCAGAATAACCCGGAGAGGTATTCTAAAAAGGCACAACTTCGGCATACTCGACCAGTTAATGGCCCCTGGACAAACCTCCAGATCGACTTTATAGGACCATTGCCCCCTTGTAGGAATGGCTATAAATACGTTCTGGTGGTCATCGATACCTTTACCAAATGGGTAGAGGCATTCCCCTCTAGAACGAATACAGCTAAGACAGCTGCAAAGATCCTGACCCACCACATCTTCACGAGATGGGGTTTACCCCGTAGCATTGATTCGGACCAGGGATCTCACTTCACAGGACGGGTCATGAAGAACGTCCTGACAATATTTGGAATAAAACAAAATTTTCATATTGCGTATCACCCACAGTCCAGCGGGATTGTAGAGCGCATGAATCGGACCCTAAAATCCACGCTTAGAAAAATGGTTCAAGAGAACAACTCCACATGGGATTCAGTGCTCCCATTTGCATTAATGTTCATCAGAAATACAGTTTCAACTTCCACAGGATACACACCACACACACTCATGACCGGACGCCCTATGAAAGGTACAGAATTCCTTTTAGGACTGGACATGACTAGCCCCGAAGTGACGGCCCTCACACACGAAAAGGCAGTTAAAGACCTAGTTGAGACTGTGAGGTCTGCACAGATTGCAGCCGCAGTTCAGCTAGGGAAACGCCGTAAACAACGCACAGCTTGTTTTAACAAGACCGTACACACCACAGAATTCCAGGTTGGGCAACAGGTAATGCTATCTGTATACAACCCCAGCAGTTTTTTGGCACCAAAATATTCCGGCCCATACTCAATTTCGGATAAAATTAGCCCCTCAGTTTATAGGATAAAATATCCTAATGGTAAGACCGCGTGGTTCCATATCAACCAGTTAAAGGCATATGGAACACAGGCCAACCATGCACACCATGTCCTGCTAGACGCAGCAGAACACCTCACCCCACCCACTAGAGACACGTTTCCACCATCCCCCTCACAGACCAGTTCTTCATCGGACTCGCCCACGACTCCGCCCACTGACCACGACAGACCACGCCCCGAAACGCCCACAAGCTGCCGCGGCAGAGACAGCGATGCAGACACTGACTCTGAGGACAGCCACAGCACACCACACTACAGCCCACATTGCAGCGACAGTGACCCCGACTACAGTGACCCCATGGAAGTCACTTACATTAAAAACCCAGACCCACCACCCGACCCCGACAATACCCATTCACTTTTGGACCCAACACTCTGGCACAGGGACAATTCGTACCGACTTGTCCGCAATGACGAACGTGACCCCCGGTCACACAATTCGAAGATATCATGCCTGATCCACACAAGGGTGTGGGATCCGGGAGAGCAGGACGACACGGTGTCTGAATCCCGATACAGCAACCCCTTTGTGACCCTGTTCACAGAGACAGAGGAAAAGTGAGGTGTCCAAATGATGTAAAATAGGAACCGCTTGAGGGAAGCGATGTCCTTTCTGATGGAACCTGCACGCATGTTTGTTTGTCAGTTTATGTTTGTCTGTTAATATGTTAAGAGATTGATTGCAGATCTTTTCAGCTGAAAAGATTGTGACCACCTCACACACCCGTTAGCTTGTCCGCAAATACCTTTGAGAACTTCGGTTCGCAAACCAACCGTTTGATTGGAGATCTTTTCAGTTGTAAGGATTGCGACCACCTCGCACGCACTTTAGTTTGTCTGCCGAAACCTCTGAGAACTTTCTATGGTGAGCAGCTCACCGTATCGTCTAAAATGTCTGAAGCCCAGCTCATTTTTCAGAAGGAGCATCTTGGCTCCTCCATTGTTTTTAGGTGCCCCTCTATTCGGCGAATAGAGGCTGCAAACCCATGGTAAACACATTCTTGCCCGTTTACTCCAGGTTACTCAGGCAGTGGACAAACGGCACTGAGGACCCGCCCTGTCTGAGAACCCACTTTGGTCAGCCAAGCTCGGGTATGGCACAGCACGCCCTACCCGGGGATCCCATTCAAATCGTACCCGTAGCGGCCCATACGCAACCCATTCGACCTTTCGTTTCCAATTTGTTTTCATTTTTCGTTAGGCAGCCCTTAGGCCGCCATCCCACATGCTATTTACATCCAGGAACATTCGGATGGTAAATGAGCAAAGCCTGCGAGACGGCTCGCAGGAGGAGAGTTGTTAGGTGTATTGTGTTCATTAAATTCGCTTTTGACAAAAAAAAAAATGAGGGGAGTCACAGGGTGTGACTTGGCCAGTCATTTTTAATGGGTCAATTGGAATTGAAAGACAGATACACTAACAAGTACGGATATTAAGCTGTATTGACAGATACTGTGCTTGATCCCATAGCTTTTGAAGGACGAAACAGGGACAACAGCAAGGATCGGCCATACAGGAGGAAGGAAAGAAGGAAAACGAAGAGAAGATGATGGAAGCCCACTTATTGCTTTTAAATGTTATATTTGTTTGTGTGGAAGCAAGACACGTTTCCCCCACAACCCCCACTGTAAATGTTTCACTTACAGCAACTCCCCCGTGCTCAGCTCTGATCAGTGAGGTTCAGACCTGGTGCACAAAATTTATGACATGGTACTCCATGTCATACGTGATTGAATCACTGCTAGTGATTGCGATCCTCGCCATACTTGTACAGACCCTCAGGTTGAGGAAGTGGAAGAGGAGAGCCTCCCGTTCCTGCCCCTCAACCGTCTATGGAGTTCGATCTCCTATTTTTCGGTTTCATCAATCCCCTTTGCCCCATGATGAATAAAGCACTGTGAATAAAAAATATACCCATGTATTATATTGTCCTGAACTCGACTGCCGAGTCAGGAAATGTTATGTGATGTGGTATGAATGGATGAGGTTTAGTCTGTAATGAAATGTTTAAGTTAAGATAAGGATAATTGTGATAGGTAGAGGTTCCCGTTTGTGGTAATGCATGTCCCCTTTGACATAGCGCCAAGTAGAGATGTCAGTTAAAAAATTTTTCTTCCCATAGTTAAGGACAGAGTAGACGCTCAGGAGCTTGCCGAGGTCAGGGAACACAAAGAAGGCAACCCAGATGCACTCAAGGCAACGTACATAGGTGATCCTTCACAATATTTTGATTGTGAGGATCACAAGGAGGGAATGTAGCCACTGTAGCCACCTAAAATGGACACTGAACCAAACAAAATGGAGAATCGCTAAGACTGCAGGGAAAAACAGTTTAGCCAAGGCAAACAGCCTGCAAACACTCATTAGCATTTTGCAAGCAGCAAAACCAGTTTCTGGCCAGGTGGAAGATCTCCAACCAAAGGTGATAATGGCAGAACGTTTTACATACTAATGAGGCAGTCCAGATCTAGGCACACACAATGGCAACATTTGGGTTTGAATAAGATACTTGAGTGGATGTCCAGACAGAGCGGCACCAGAAGTATCCACTATAGAAACCGCCCCCACCATCGAGAAAGACCCTCACATTGGAGGAATTCAAAAGATATCGATTGGAAGCGATCCAATCGATACCTGAAGGTAAAGCCCGCCCAGGAAAAGGCAAGGACATTGGGGACCCCTATAAAAGTAGACCCCCACACATGGTCCTGTCTGTTGTTTCGTGCTCCGGCTTTGACCAAGAACTCCATCCTGTATCCTGACTCCAGCCGTTGAAGCACCAGCCGCCGAACCGTAAGTGCCAATACGACGCTCGCTACGCGAACCAAGCCCGCTAGACCCCCAGTGACCAGCACGCTTTCTGAAGGTTGCAGACCAAGACCGGGACGAAGGCCTCGCTCCCTGACCTTGCCTGTTCCTGTGTAGTTAAGTATTCTGATTGCTTAGTTTAGTCATAGCTTAGTCCCTTAGTGTGTGCATGCGTATTTATTATAATTGTATAATAAATATTGATCGTTTGGAACTTACTAATCGGTGTATCGTTTTATTACTTTGAACCTGACCTTGAGATATTTGTGAGTTGTCTATACGGCAACTGGCGACTCCTGAGCTGAAAGATACATAGACAGAGCCTAGTGGTGTTAAGCACACGGCCTTTAACAGAGGCAAGTTAATACACCCCAATAAACGCGTTTTACACCCACAGCAAAACGTGCAACATGACCTACCCGTCACAAAACGATGCTGACTATCCCTAATCATATTATTCCTATCTAGATGATTATAAATCGTATCTCTTATAATTCTCTCCAAGACTTTACCCACAACAAACGTGAGGCTCAACGGCCTATAGTTACTGGGGTTATCTCTACTCCCCTTCTTGAACAAAGGGACCACATTTGCTACCCTCCAGTCCTCTGGCACTATTCCTGTAGCCAATGATGACATAAAAATAAAAGCCAAAGCCTCAGCAATCTCTTCCCTGGCTTCCCAGAGAATCCTAGGATAAATCCCATCAGGCCCCGGGGACTTATCTATTTTCACCTTGTCCAGAATTGCCAACACTTCTTCCCTACGCACCTCAATGCCATCTATTCTAATAGCCTGGGTCTCAGCATTCTCCTCCACAACATTATCTTTTTCCTGAGTGAATACTGACGAAAAGTATTCATTTAGTATCTCGCTTATCTCCTCAGCCTCCACACACAACTTCCCACCACTGTCCTTGACTGGCCCTACTCTTACCCTAGTCATTCTTTTATTCCTGACATACCTATAGAAAGCTTTTGGGTTTTCCTTGATCCTACCTGCCAAAGACTTCTCATGTCCCCTCCTTGCTCGTCTTAGTTCTCTCTTTAGATCCTTCCTCGCTTCCTTGTAACTATCAAGCGCCCCAACTGAAACTTCACGCCTCATCTTCACATAGGCCTCCTTCTTCCTCTTAACAAGAGATTCCACTTCTTTGGTAAACCACGGTTCCCTTGCTCTACCCCTTCCTCCCTGCCTGACTGGTACATACTTATCAAGAACATGCAATAGCTGTTCCTTGAACAAGCTCCACATATCCAGTGTGCCCAACCCTTGCAGCCTACTTCGCCAACCTACACATCCTAAGTCATGTCTAATGGCATCATAATTGCCCTTCCCCCAGCTATAACTCTTGCCCTGCGGGGTATACTTATCCCTTTCCATCACTAACGTAAAGGTCACCGAATTGTGGTCACTGTTTCCAAAGTGCTCACCTACCTCCAGATCTAACACCTGGCCTGGTTCATTACCCAAAACCAAATCCAATGTGGCCTCGCCTCTTGTTGGCCTGTCAACATATTGTGTCAGGAAACCCTCCTGCACACATTGTACAAAGAACGACCCATCTAATGTACTCGAACTATATCTTTTCCAGTCAATATTTGGAAAGTTAAAGTCTCCCATAACAACTACCCTGTTACTTCCGCTCTTTTCCAGAATCATCTTCGCCATCCTTTCCTCTACATCCCTAGAACTATTAGGTGGCCTATAGAAAACTCCCAACAGGGTGACCTCTCCTTTCCTGGAGATTGACAAAGATGTTGTGGACAGAAAGAGAATGTAAATAGGGATGATCAAGACTAAGAAGTGTGCTGATAGTGGCACATTAAGAGATTAGAATGTGTTAATGGCAGAACAAAGGTAAGCAGTGTGCCAAAAGACAACTAGGAACAGGGAACAGATGGCCCAAGTGGGTTGGGGTGGAAGGGGAACAGTGGTGAGGGAAAAACAGATCGATGGAAGAAATTAAAATAAACAATAGAAGTAAAAATGAGGTGAAGGTGGAGGAGAGAGTTCACAGTCTGAAGTTGTTGAACTCAATGTTAAGTCCGGAAGGCTGTAACGTGCCGAATTGGAAGATGAGATGCTATTCCTACAGTTTGCACTGGACTTCACTGGAACACTGCAGCAGGCAAAGGACTGACATGTCGACATGAGAGCAGGACGGGGAGTTGAAATGCCAAGCGACAGGAAGGTCAGGATCCTGCTTGCGGACGGACCAAAAGTGTTCTGCAAAGCGAGCACCCAGTTTGCCGTCTTTCCTATATTAGTTGACCAGATCATTGCACTACAGATCCAACATCAAGTAAAAGCAGCGAGGGCCACTCCCACAGATTCTCTTCCTTCCATCACGGAAGTATTCTGCACAATTGGAGCAATTATTAATTGTGACCTTATGACAATTACTCTGGGTAAATTGTGGCGATAGGAATAATTTGTAAATGAAAAAAAATCTTCCATTTATATTGCTCTTTTCATGACCACTGCCTTAAAGCACTCTAAAAACACTGATAAAGTAGTTTTGAAGTGTAGTTATTGTTGTAGGAAACGCAACATCCATCACGTCCACAGCAAACTGGCTCGGACAGGAATGCGGTAATATCTAAATAATCTGTTTATGTGATGGTAATTGAATAATAAATTTTGGCCAGGACACGGAGATAAAATCTGTGCTCCTGTCCGAAATAGAACCACGCGATCTTTTACATCCACCCAAGCAAGTAGATGGTGCCTTGTTTAAAATCTCATCCAAAAACGGCACCTCGAACAGTGCGGCACTCCGTCAGTACTGCACGAGAGTGTCAGCCTTAATTTGTCTCACCAAGCCCTGCACTGGGACTTGAACCCGTGACTGAGGGATCAGAGTGCTACCAACTGAGCTAGAGAGGGCATCTGAGACAATTGTTGTGTTGCTGCAGTAGTTGGGAGGTTAGAATAGAAATTAATAAATGAATATTAATGCATAAAATCTCTTACTTACCCATAGCACTAATAGCCTGTTGTAGTTCCTGAGGCTCCACAGTTCCACTCCGGTCTCGGTCAAAGGAAGAAAAGTTCTGCCGCCAGTTACTCAAAACAGTCCACAGCTCTTTGAATTCTGGAAAACCCATCGTGCCAGACATATCTCGCTGGAAATTACCATCAAGGGTCAAAATGTCTTTGAAAGTGATCATTTACTACCAAACAAATACTAAAGTCAACATTTAACTATAATATGGTACAAATGAATTAATAGAAAGCTTAAAGAAGCAACTTGAAAAAGAGCTTGCAAAAATGTCAATTTTGTAGGTAATTAAAAGACTTCACCAAGCACTAATTGTACAGTGTGTAATCTATCTTGAATCATCTTTTCTCTACACTAAGTATATGAAGGAGGCCGGTTTAGCTCAGTTGGCTGAACAGCTGGTTCGTGATGCATAGCAAGGCCAGTAGCACGGGTTCAATTTCCATACCGCCTCAGGTTATTTATGAAGGTCTGTCTTCTCAACCTTTCTCCTCGCCGGAGGTGTGGCGATCTCAGGTTAAATTACCACCAGTCAGCTCTCCCCCTCAAAGGGGAAAGCAGCCTATGATCATATGGGACTATGGCAACTTTACTTGCTTTATATGAAGGAGAAAGGAATAGTTGATAGAGTTAGATGAAGTAGGGTGGGTAGAGGCTTGAGTGAAACATAAACACCAGTATAGACCAGCTGGACCAATTTCTGTGCTGTAAATTCTATGAAGTGCCCAATGAAAGGATGTTCTTGCTATGGAGGGAATGCAGCAAAGGTTTATCAAGCTGATTCCTAGGATGGCAGGACTGTCATATCAGGAAAGGCTAATTTGGGTGGGATTATAGTCATGGGAGTTTAGAAGAACAAGAGGGGATCTAATAGAAATTTACAAAATTCTCACAGGATAAGACAGGGTAGATTCAGAAAGAATGTTCCCGATGGTGGGGGAGTCCAGAACCAGGGGTTTGAGGATAAGGGGTAACGTTTTAGGACTGGTGAGGACAAATTTCTTCACCCAGAGAGTGGTGAGTCTGAAGATTTCACTGCCACAAAAAGTAGCTGAGGCCAAACTAGTGTAATTTCAAGAAGGAGTTAGATATAGCCCTTTAGGCTAAAAGGATTATGGATATTGGGGGGGGGGGGGGGGGGGGCAAAAGAGGTAGGATCAGGGTATTGAACTTGATGTTCAGCCATGTACATAATGTATGGCAGAGCAGGCTTGAAGGGCCGAACGAATGCCTCCTGCCTCTATTTTCTATCAATGTTTCTATGTATGGGGGAGGAATCTAAATGGAATCAAAGATAAACAGGGAAAAATACAACAAAGATTTTTAAGGAGAAGACGTTTCAGGTACAGACTGGGTAATTTTCAACACGGGCAAAAGGAAGGAGAACTAAAGCCAGTGCTCCTTGGATGACGAATGAGAGAGAAAGTGATGGAACTAAAAAAAACAAAAGAGGGTGTATGATTCACATCAGGTGAATTCTTCAAATAAGTGAGAGGTGAGATGAAGAGGAAAATTAGACTGCCAAAGAGAGAGTATGACAATGGAATGGCAATTAGCATGAAAGGGAGCCCAACAATTTTCTACCGGCATTTAAATTAGTACACTACTGGTAAGAGGCTGGGTAAGACCTATTAGGGTCAAAAGGTTCAATAACGTTTAGAGATGAAGACAAGCTACAATGTGTAATGTGTACTTTGTAGCAGTTGTACTAAGTAAGAACATACTGACAAAACGTCAATAGAAGCAGAGATGGTGCAGGTAATGGATGGAGTGAAAAGTGAGGGGAAAAGACTGGCTATGCTTAGAATGGATAATTCATCTGGCCCAGATGGTTTGCCTCTCAGGTTGGCTAATGGAAGTTGAATAGAAGTTGCTAGTGGAAGGGCTTGCCATAAGCTTTTCTACGTACTGGGAGGTGCTGGAGAACTTAAGAGTGGTAAATATGACTCTTGTTTATTTCTACCAAACACAAGCTGGTCAGTGGTGGGTAAGCTTTTAACAATAATCAGGCTACTTGCTGGTGGCTGACAGTATGTAACGAGAATCAGGCACTGCTTCTCTCCCAGATTCTCTTTGTTCTCTTGTGTGTGACATCATTGCTATAGCTCCTTACACACATGCTCAGGCTATTCTAGAGTTAACCCTTTACCCCAAAGTCCTCGTTTCTACAGGGATAACAGTGGTCTCAACAATCTCCCTGAACACGCAGAGTTCTTTTTGAGGTTGTTGAGGATCTGTTCGCTCCAAACATATTCTCTGAGGATTGCCTTTTCTTGGTTCTGAAATTGTAATTTCCTCCTGAGGATCAGGGTATACAGCCCATTTGGCTTCTTGTTCATCAAAATCAAGGCACTCCTATTTCTGATACCAGTTTCTATCTGGACAAGATCTGATCTTGGTTATTACAACCTCACCATTATGGTATCTTCTCACTACTGACCCCGAATCCTCACCACCTTTCCCCTTTTGAGTGTGGGATGGTCATGAGCCCCGTTTTGTTGGTTGAATGTGTGGTCTTGGCCTGCTGCATAACCTTCCTTCTGTCGGGTATGGTCGTGGTCTTCTACTGTGACGCTTGGCATTATTATATAAGGGAAGGAAGTTGGGTTCTTAGCTTGTGATCCATCAAAAGCTCGCATGGCGTGGTCTTTCTGCAATGATGTAGGCAGCAGCGGAGCCGGGCTAACTAAAGATCTTTTTTTCCTGAGGAGGTCTTTAATGGTGCGCACCCCTTTCTCAGACTCTCTGTTGACCTCCAGATACAAAGATCTGTAGAGGGACAGGTAGTATTGAGGAAGCGGGGGGGGGGGGGGGGGGGGGGGGGGGGGCTGCAGAAGGACTTGGACAGGCAAGGAGAGTGGGCCAAGAAGTGGCAGAGAAATACAATGTGGAAAAGTGCGAGGTTGTGCACTTTGGAAGGAGCATTCATGGATTAAAATAATCTCCTTTGTTATAGTTATCGCCCAGTTGGTATTAGTTTTCTAATAAACACACTTGGTTTATTGCACCAGATGGTCACACAAGAAATGGTGAGAGATAGGAGGTTTCGGTAATGCAGGGAATAGAAAAAAAAAAAGAGGCAAGGACCCATACTACTGGGCCAATTCATATAGATAGTGTAACCCTTTACAACACTTACTACCCAAGCTCAATACCTGGCCAGTATCCCTGGGTGGTAGAGCCTCAGTTGGCTACCTTGGGCGAGGTCAAGGGACAAAAGGAAGACTGAAAGGGTTTTATAATTTACTGAAAGAGTGAAAAGTGATTTTAGTGTTCAGCAAAATAAAACACCATGCAAGATTGATTGAAGCAGTAGGTGTGCCAATTTGTTTTTGAGGAATGTTAAAATAAAACAAGAAAGGATTAGCTGAAAAATATTTTATAGCAGAGTGGTGAAAGGCAGAACCAATCAGTAGCAGATGTGCTCTAGTCAAGAAAGAGTGAGACAATGGAGTACGGAACACTGCAATTCAAGGTCAAGGCTTGAAAGATAGTTGGGGGGGGGGGCGGCAGCTCCATTTGTGTAAACAATGCCTAATGCATTTACTTATGAGAAATGCTAATAGAGTCTGAAACATATGATTCATACATGATTGTAATTAACAGATTAATACTATGTGCCTGTGACAAACTATGAATAAAAGAGGTGATTTTTAACACAAATCTCAACAGCCAGTCATAGATTGTCTTTCATGGTCTCTCCCTTTATACACCAGAATAAAAGCTTTGAATCCTGATCCAGAATCTCTCCTGGTGGTGATTGACAGAGTCATGCCATTGGGTGTATCTACCATTCTGCTGTCTTATTAAATTGCGTCAGGTTAATGCAGATTCTGATGGATCCAACCAGCTTCGGAACTGGTTGAGCGGCATGGCAGCACAGTGGTTAGCACTGTTGCTTCACAGTGCGAGGGACCCGGGTTCGATTCCCAGCTTGGGTCACTACCTGTGCAGAGTCTGCATGTTCTCCCAGTGTCTGCGTGGATTTGCTCCGGTTTCCTCTCACAAGTCCCAAAATGTTAGATGAATTAGACATTTTGAATTCGCCCTCAGTGTATCCGAACAGGCACTGTAGTGTGGAGACTAGGGGATGTTCACAATAACTTCATTGCAGTGTTAATGTGAGCCTACTTGTGACACTAATAAAATATTATATTATTATTACCATACCAGAGCACCAGCTGGTTGGGTCTATAACTGGCAAAATAATCCATTGTTGAAGCATCACCTCTGTCTCAATTCTTAACTGTTTTAGAAGTGTGTGTTAGACCTTCCGGAGTGTTAAAAACTAAATGAGTTTTGTATTTGCTGTTAGCGTGACATGTTTCATATTTTCAAATCTTCCCAAGTCTAAGAGGTTTGGAAATTCTCTTCTAAATTGATGGTTTTGTTCTTTGTCATTGACTTCAGGATTAGGCACAGACCTACATAGACTTTCCTGCTTATAAAAGGAGCATTTTAGGCTCTGAATGACATGTAGCATCTCAGAGAATTTTCTGCCTTTGTACTTCAATATCGCACCAAGCTGACCTTTGAATTTAGCACGATTCCTCCTGGAACATGAAGGTTGATTGATGAAATTTGCAGAGTAACTGGTTGTAGCCACTTACCTCAGTCAGCCAGAACTGAGACTAGCACTTTTAACTAATTTCAATTCAGCATGGTGTCCAATGTTAGTGCTCCAATATTGTTTTTTATTTTCTTTGATTTCGCCAAGACAAGTGATTTCCTGTCTGTCTGGTTCCTGTACTTCTTGAACAGAGCAATCTTCAGCACTTATTTTTGCTTTGCAAGCGGAGGCATTTTTGAATGACACACAGTTTTAAAATGACTGACTTTGCAGCATCCATGACATTTGCGGATTGGGTGGGACATTCTTCGTACTTGTGGACCTTCCTCCCACCAGTGGGGACATTGTAAAATGGTGGCCGCGCTCTTTCAGTGTGTTTCCCTGCCACGATCAGTGTTCAGTTTTGCACCCGATAGAATAAACTGAACGGCTTAAAAATGGTTTTTTCCCCCCACGGGGGTTCTTTCTCACCTCTTACAAACACTCAGTTTTGCTTTCGCACTTTGGCCTGCTTTCCTTAAATCTTCCCTGGATTGTAGAAAGTTTGACATGGTTTCTTCCAAAACAAACAACTATCCTGTGTCCTATTAAATCAGCTTTCAATGTTCCTTACTCAACTGTCAGCCAAAGAGAGATCATTTATAAATGAGTCGATTCCCTCACTGGTCTTTGATTTCGATGGTTGAATTTTGTCAGGTCTCCGATGATGTTTCAACGAAGACCAAAATACAAAGCAAAGGCTCCAATTACATCCTTGTGATAGGCGGTGAACTCATTCACTCACTACCTGACCAGCATGTCATCTGTGGTGCATACAACAATTATTGGCCTGGTCCTTGTTAGTCTTTCTCGCCAGTCCTGGAAGCATTTTGATGAGTAAAATGCTTTCACCACTTTTGCCACTGCTTAGTCTGTGTGGGGCCCTCTACTTTCTGGAATGATGCTGGGAGAGGTAGAGCAGAATTCATTGCTTACTTCCTGTGTTAGTCGCTGGGCTGTCTTCGTGATTTCCCTCTCTGATCCGATTAGTAGGTGGATCGCAAAGTCCTTCATCCACTGCTCTCTGTTGCTGGACTTCTCCTCAGGCTGTTTCCCACTATTTTACACTGTATTTTTGTGGGTCTGGTCACCACTGTCACCATCTGTTGTTAGATCGCCTTGGAAGATATTGGGAGCCTTACTCTTAGCAAGATATCTTGCTGAAGGCAAAGGTCCTTTTTCAAAGAAACCTTTATTATCTACACAATTGTGTGCAGCATTACAGAGCCACGGCTCATCTCTCAGATTTTCCTCATTCACTTCTGTGTGACATGATTATTATATAGTTCCTTAAGTGCATGCTCAGTAGCTATTGTTATCGTTATAGAGTTAACCCTTTACTCAACAGAAACAGTCAGAATTTCTTCATTATCTCTGGGTCAGAATGTTGGAACTCTACCTAATAGCACTCTGGGTGTACCTACACTGTAGAATTCAAGAAGATGGCTTACCACCACCGTTTTAAGGGACAATTAGGGATGGCCAATAAATGCTGGCCTCATCAACAAAGCCCACATCCCATGTACAAATTAAAAATAATTTCCATTTGTGGAAAGTCCCTCCACTGAAATTGTTCACTGCTTTCTTACCAGGTCTGGTGATGCAAAGTGGGCAGTCACAACCTTATTTTTTAACAAAAACAATTCAAAACACCTTTAGGCACCGTGAGAATAGCTCTATACTGCAAACATCAGCCTTTCATTCCTAGTTAAATATGGTGCATGGCAGCAGTGCGCTAACACAAAAGGACAGTCCTGGTTCCCTGAGATCATTAGTCCAACCCTGACTTGGATCACACACTTTGCATTGTTTACTGAAAGATTGCAGATCTTCTCCTGTGCATAATTGGCAACAAATTTTACCACCATTTCATTATAAGTGACAAAAACAGGGACTGCAATGACATGCTTTTGAATACTGAAAAAATATTCACGAGCTGTATCTTTTCCCTCATTTGCTTGTTTAACTGAGTTTTAATAGTGTTCAAAATAAAAACTTGGACATCCTGGACCAAGAATTAGCTTGTTTCAGGGGTCAATGCCAACCAGCCTCCCAACCAAAAATTAATCTTCTTCCATTCTTTTATACAAAATGTATGAGACTAACTCAGGCTTTCAAAAACCGGTAATAAAAATAAGCTCTATGCACCTTGGTTGGCACGTTTGGCACACAGTTTCATTTAATAGAGCCTGCAAGAACGTCTGCAGCAGTCCTTATGTTTCTTGTGTCCATCAATTCAATCAGGACAATATCCCTAGACTATTTAGATTTTGGTACTAGCAGGCCTTAAAATGCTTCACCTTAACGATACAGGACAGCAGTCCTTGACCTTTTCAATTGTAACTAATAGTGACATTAATTATAATTTCTCTCTTCCTTAAAGTCTTCTGTCTAATCAGGCACTATTCGCCAATGGCGAGGATACAGACAATTTTACAAAGGTTAATTACCAATCACACTACAGGTCTTGCTTCCATAAAATTGGTGGTGGGGTGTTAAGGGGAGAATTGTATTTGTTTCTGTTTCCTTGCCTATACTTATATGTGGACTCTGATCTTCACCCTTACAAAAATACCACTTTGAATTGTATCATCAACAATGAAGAAAAGGTCATCTCTGCATAGTCATTAAACATCTTGGAAATTCAGTCTTTTATTCTATAAAGCCCATTTAATGCTTTTCAACCTCCATTTTTAATCCATGTACTCCAGAACAACTTCAGTTGAAGCTGACCACAGAAGCACGGTAGCACAGTGGTTAGCACTGTTGCTTCACAGCACGAGGGTCCCAGGTTCGATTCCCGGCTTGGGTAACTGTCTAAGCGGAGTCCGCACATTCTCCCTGTATCTGTGTGGATTTCCTCCGGGTGCTCCGGTTTCCTCCCACAAGTCCCGAAAGATGTGCTGTTAGGTAATTTTGCACATTGAATTCTCCCTCGGTGTACCCGAAAAGGCGCCAGGATGTGGCGACTAGGGGCTTTTCACAGTAACTTAATTGTAGTGTTAATGTAAGCCTACTTGTGACAATAAAAATTATATATCCCGTGGGAAGTCCTTATCGGATATTGCACGGAATTTGATTCCAAATCAATGAACTTAAGGGCTGCTCGTGAAAATTATTCTCCCCCTCACTTTTTTCTGTGGGTTATTTGGAAACATATATTTTAGTTTTGACTTAATTCATTTGAACAGGTGAAGTAAATGAGTTGACACTTTTTAATCATAGACCAGGTTCATATAATATTACCACCATTATGGCACAGGAGGTGGTCATTCGGCCCATTGAGTCCATGCCTGCTCTCTGTAGAGCAATCCAATCAGTCCCATTCCGCCATTCTATTCCTGTAGCCATTCAAGTTTACTTCTCTCAATGGTTAAAATCTGTACAATTCTGCAGTAAATGAGTACTTTTATAATTAAAGGATACATCTAACATGGAAATCATTAGTCTGCAAGTCTCCATGCTGAATGCTGTGGAAAAACAACTAGGTTAGAAAACCACACAAAATTCACAGCATAATCACCTTTCAAAATGTATGTTTTATAGTAAAAACTATTTATATAGATTATAAAATTGATTATTTGAAAATCATCTGATCACTGTTTCTGGGAGTTGGTTGTATGCAAATCCGTTGCCACAATTCCTATATTATTATAGTAACAAGTACTTAATTGGCTATTATGCACTTTGGGATGACCCAAGCTGTGAGGTAAATGTCAATTTTTCTCATGGTTAAAACTTAGATGACCCTGGTTATTATGGCTCAGGAGGAGGTCATTCGGCCCATTGAGTAGGAGGGAGCAAAATAATAACTTGGCTAATAAGTATATTTGTGTGACCAACAGTTAGTTTTGGGGCTGTTTAGCACAGGGCTAAATCGCTGGCTTTGAAAGCAGACCAAGGAAGGCCAGCAGCACGGTTCAATTCCCATACCAGCCTCCCCGAACAGGCGCCGGAATGTGGCGAATAGGGGCGTTTCACAGTAACTTCATTTGAAGCCTACTTGTGACAATAAGCGATTTTCATTTCATTTCATTTCTGGTGAAGACTATTTAGAAGACAATTTATTGACAATGCTACCAATTTATTTCTGCTCCCACAGACTTTTGGATTGGATGAGCCTATCATACAGATTACTGAAAATAATAATCTGAGTCAGTGTATTTTGTAAACATTTACAACTTACGTTTGTAGCTGCCACTGATGCCAGATTGAGTAAGACACCTCTGAAGCTCCTCAGCATCTATCTGACCATCCTACAAAAAAGAAAGGCCACATATCCAGATGAAAGATACCAGTGTTAGGTTCAGACTAATGGAACATATTTATGAGGGGTTTGACACATTGTTAGGGGCCGCAGGTTAAATGTAATAGTCTCCCAGTAGGATTTAAAATTATTGTTCTAAAAACGGAAATAGAAAAAAAAGAAAATTAAAACATTTCAATGTGAGGCGCGGTGTCAATCATTGCTGCACCCAGGTGTCAGTATCAGCTGATGCTAAATCAGCAAGTAAAGTATATTTGAAAATAAAAACGGATCATGCAGTAAACACAATCAGACAGAAATAATGTTTGTTAGCAAACATCACGCCAATTTTACAAATGAACAACCATATAACAAGTTACTCTTATTGTCATTGTCCACCATATCAACAAGCTCAGCATTAGAATGGTCAAAATGCCAAATCATAATAAACACCAACGGGGAGAAGTTGTACCCAAAACAGTGAAAAGATTCCTAGTCAGCCTAGGCGGTCTGTACTGATGCAAGGGCGGTGCCAATTATGCTACCACGCCATTTCTGCATTTCTTCAGGTCCCAGTCAGGTATACAGAAGCAGTTTGTCAAAGATCCTGCCTTGGATGAGCAGAAATCCCCTCCAATTAAAATACTGGGGAAACAAAAGTGATTGTGATGGGTTCAGAAGACAAACTATCTCTCCCTGGCTGCTGCCAGCTGTGGATTCCTATTTAATCCTGAACTCAAGAGACCAACGGCACCTCCTCCCATAGAGGATAATAGAATTTACAATGCAGAAGGCGGACATTCGGCCCATCAAGTCTGCATCAGCCTTGGAAAGAGCACCCTTCTTAAGCCCATGCCTCCACCCTATCCCCATAACGCAGTAACCCCACCTAACCTTTTGGACACTAAGGGGCAATTTAGATTGGCCAATCCACCCAACCTGCACATTTTTGGATTGTGGGAGGAAACCGGAGGAAACCCATGCAGACACAGGGAGAAAGTGCAAACACCACGCAGTCACTTGAGGCAGGAATTGAACCCGGGTCCCCAGAGCTGTGAAGCAGCAGTGCTAACCACTATGCCGCCCCTCTATCCCTATGAGTACTAACGCTCCTTTGTGTAATTTCCCAGTTCCGCCCATGCCTCAGCTCATCTTTTGCTGAAACTCTTACCTGTGCCGCTGTTATTAGACTCAACTTTTCGAATGTTATCCTGGCTATTTCCCACCTTGCACCCTCGAAACTCTGCTGCTTGTATCCTAAACTCTGCTGCTTGTATCCTATTTCACAACAAATCCCATTCAACCATATTCAATGGTCTACACTGGCTCCTAGTCCAACAACACCACAAATGTTTAAAAATTCTAATTGTTGTTTTCAAATTTCACCATGCTCTTACCCCTCCATATCTCAGTGATCCCCTGCAGCCCCACAACCTTCCGAGATCTCTGCGCTTCTCCTATTCTGGGCTCTCTTGCATTCCGGAACATTCACTACTCCACGATTAATGGCCATCCCTCTATCTTCCCTCAGTCACAATCTCCAAAATCCCTTCCCTAAAACTCTCCATCGCTCTTTCCTCCTCTAAGATACTCCTTAAGATCTCTCTCTTTCTCTCAGCTTTAATTCACTGTGCCTACTATCTCAGGTGGTTTGATATCAATTTTTATTTGACAATGCTTCTGTGAAACACTTTGGGCCTTTCTGAAGGCACAACATAAATGCAAATTATTTCTAGTAGCAGCTGTCTTCAGTTAGCAGGGTAGCCGACACTAATTTTGTGAAGTCAAGAGGGTCACAGCCGATTCCTAAAAATACAGTTAACTCTGCCTGGTTACTATCCAGTTCATGAACTTATGAAAAAGCTAATTGCATCCTAGGCTTTGAATATAAAAGCAAATAAGCAGTGCTAAATTTCTGCTGCAGTCAATATACGGTGTCCAGTTTTGAGTGCCCTGTTTTAGGAAGAGTGGCATGCCATGCAGCGGGTATACAAAAAAATACCGATAGTAACAGGAAAGAAAGACTTCAGCTACGAGGAGCAATGAGAACAACTGGGGTTTATTTGTTTACGATTGGGAATTTAGAGAACTAGTGGGATCTTTTAAAATGATGAAGGTTGCTGACAAGGTAAGTAGGGAAAGATATTTCAGATATTCCAGTGATTCATTAGTCAGTAACTGGAGGGCATGAATGCATGATCAGCGAAGGGTTAGAATTGGAGACTTTTTTTTTGTTGCAGATACCTGTTTGGGCATGACACATTTCTACTGGAAACAGTACTGGGAGCAGAATTCATAACACATTTCAGGAATCCATTGTAGATTTAATAGAGTTCACAAGTGAATATACGAGAGTGGATAATTTAAAACATTACTGGGAAAGGGCAAAGGAATGGAGTTCCTTCAAGACAACACAAGAGTGATGAGCCAAATGCTGCAAAATGCTCTGATCAGATAAAAGGATAAAACAAAACACACGCGGAGGCAATACTACTAGCCACGCAAATACTCCATATATTGTAGAAGCTAAACCCACAGATAAGGTAAGTGATCACCACGGAAGTATCAGTTTACCAACTCAGCAATCTGACATAGCCACATGCAAATTCTGTTTCTATTAGGATTACTCACGTGGATGCCGAATTACTGAAGAAGCTTCCAATGTTTAGCACTGTTTATAGGAATTCCAGAAAAAAAAGTTAAACAAATAGAAGTAGGCCATCCAGCCCCTTCATCCTGGTTCTGAATCTTTCATTAGTTATGGATCATCTATACCTGAACTCTAATTTACCTACCTTTTCTTCTTATCCCTTAATATCCTTGCCTAATTCGCATTTGTAAATCATTTAAATCTATTGCCTCAGCATGCTTATGCTTTTTATGAAAAAAAAATGTTTCTCGATATCACACCCGAACTGGCCTGGCTCTGATTTTAAGATTTAAGAACGCTTATTGTGAATTCCTCCAGAGGTAGTTTCTCCTGAAAGATTGTGAATCTGTGGAATTCGCTACCCCAGAGTGCAGTGTACGCTGGGACAGTGAGTATATTTAAGGAGGAGTTAGATTTTTAATTGGAAATGGGTTGAAGGTTTATGGCGAGCGGGCAGGACAGTGGGGTTAAGGGCAGGATGAGGTCAGGAGTGATCGTATGGCAGAGCAGACTCGATGGGCCAAATGGCCGAATTTTGCTCCCATGAACTCTGAATCTACCATATCAAGTCTCTGCCATTTTAAACACTTCGATCAGACTTGTCAAATTTCCTATCCACATTATACTGCATCTGCCATGCATGTGCCCACTCACGCAGCCTGTCCAAATCCCACTGAAGCATCTCTGCATCGTCCTCACAGCTCACCCTCCCACCCAACTTTGTATCATCTGTAAATTTGGAGATAATACATTTAATTCCCTCGCCCAAATCATTAATATATAACGTGAACAGTTGGAGTCCAAGCACCGATCTGCGGTACCCCACTCGTCACTGCCTGTCAATCAGAAAAAGGCCCATTTATTCCAACTCTTTGCTTCCTGTCTGCCAGCCAGCTTCCTATCCGGGACTTCATTTTTTTCAGCAGTTTTGCACATTTTCTCAGGTGATGCTCACCAGAAAACGTCAAAGACTGGCCGAATAGGATACCCCCACGCTAATTCCATGCCCAAAAGAAAAGGAAGAAAAACCAGGAAGCCCGAAATAGATCCTCTCTTGATGGACTCGGGAGCTTCATGTAGCGCCTTGGCAGCCAAGGTGGCGACAGCAGAGCTGCAACCAGCAGCAGCCCTGATCACGCTACAAATGCTTTCAGATGCACTGACCAAGAAATTCAACAAACAATTTCACTTGCAATCCAAGAGGCAGTAGATGCTGGATTTGGACAGAATATATATGCCAATAAAGGAAACGCTGGGTCTGGTCCGGTTGGAGCTCGACAAAGCAGTCAGGACGGTAGAAAAAACATGGAGAGACACTGAAGGGTGTCAAGGAGGCGTTTGCGAGACATGAGGACTGGCTTGCTTTGCTAAAGGCTGAGGTAACAGTGGTGGCTGATGAAAATAGAAGGTTGACAGTGAAGGTCGACGACATGGAAAATCGGTCACGGAGGGAGAGCCTCCGAGTTCTGGGATTGCCAGAGGGAATGGAGTGCCCGAACCCTTGAGTATTTATCACATTCTGTAAAATGGTGGGCGATAGTGCTCTCTCCTCTACCTTGGTACTTGACAGGGCCCATCGGAGCATCAGGAAGAAGCCTAAAAAATGAACCACCTTGTGTGTTGATTATTCGGTTTCATAGCTTTCAAGATAAGGAGAAGGTCCTGCAGCGGGCCAAGAGGCAGCGCAACATGAAATGGGAAAGAAGCATTGTACAAATGTATCAAGGTGTTGGTGCAGACCTCGTGAGGAAGCGGGTGGCCTTTAACAAGACGATGGTAGTGCTCCGCAGGATTTGTGTTCGTTTCGGAGTATTATACCATGTGAGGCTACACTTCACATATGAGCCCAAGGACTCTTTTTTTCCCAAGACACCCGAAGAGGTGGAGGACTTTTATCAACAAACATGGACTGGGATCCAATTAAATGAAAGGTGCTGTATGAGGGATTTCTTTATTTGTTGTTTCTTGTAAAAGCTGCGGGCTGAAGAGGATGTTGGGTTTTATTGTATATAGTTCTTGATAATCGGTTGTTGAAGTTTGTTTTCTCTAGCTGAAGGGATAGTGGAGGAATTTCTATGTTGTATGGTTGATGAATCTGATCTCTTCTGAGTAATAGTTTATCCTCATGTTGGGCAGTTATCTTGCCCTTTTTGTTGTCCTGCTGGGAGCTACCTCACTAGTGTGTATAATGCTGGCCAACAGATGGGAGGTCGGGGGAGAATCTGCAGCCGTAAAACCAGTACGATCTGGTTTGGTGTGTTTAGTTTTGGGGTTGGGGGTGGGGGGTGGGGGTGTGCGGTAAAGGGTGTTGAGTTTGTCAGTCTGGTTCCAGTTTGGGGATTTAGGGACGATTGAGAGGGGAGGGGTTAGCTGCCTAATGGTTGATCTAGAACATTGTGTGTTTTTCTGGAGGTGAGATTAACTGTCATCTTGGGAGTTCCTTTGATTGATACCTCTTAAAAGGTTTATTGTTTATCCCAGACGGTGGAAATGGCTGATTCCGGAAGGAGTGAGAGGGGGGGGGGGGGGGGGGGGGGGTTTGTGGTATGGGCTTTGATTATGTTTAATAATAGTGGATCGGTCTCTCCCTTGAAACTATGGGAGGCACTTAAGCCGGTGATAAGGTGAAAGGTGATCTTGTATAAAGTGCACTTAGATAGGGCAGTGTTAGAGGAATGACAGCATTTGGTAGCAGAGATCCTGGAAACAGGCCATCATTACTCAGGAGGCTCCTAGCGGTTTGCAACCAGGAAGCGGCTCCAGGTGCAGTTGACTGGAAAGGCGGTGAAACAAGTGGTGTGGTATATGAGCACGGGGAGAAGGCAGGTCATCTGTTAGTGCACCAACTGAGGCCGCAAGCGGCTTATCCGGAGATTATGCAGGTTAGGAACTCGACGGTGGTTTAGTGAACGTACTGAGGGGAGTCAATCTGGCATTTGAGGCGTTCTGCAGGGATCTGTATAGGTCGAAGCCGTCAGAGGGGATGTCAGATATGGCGGAGTTTCTAGACCAGTTGTCCTTTCCGAGAGTAGTCTCATATTCCTGTGCGTTTTTCTATATCTCTGATTCCTTATGTTAGTGAGTTAACTGTACCATGTTTGAACATTTTTTAGAGTTTAGTAGTTGAGACTTAATTATGAAATCTTTAATAACATATTATTTTTAATAAAGACACTACCTGCAATTCCATGCGCTTTAACTTTACATAGTAATTTGCTATGCGAGAACTTGTCGAGAGTCTTAGTTGAAATAAACCACATCCACCGGTTCTCCCTCTGGTCAGGTTATGCCCATAAAGATAATTGGACAATGGACACTGTACTTTTAAAAAGAAATCAAAATGGAATAATGGATGCTGTACCCTCACAAAACGGATTCCGGAAAGTCGGGCAAGTTCTGCTTGCCGTTTCTCGACAGGCAGAAGCAGTATACCTGGGAAGTTACTTCAAAATGCAAATGGCTTCCAAGGTGCAATTTGACTATCTCTCACCATTTTAACAGAAGAGATTTGAAAGACAGTGGCTACTAGACCTGCCCACTCCTTGAAGATGGGACTTCAAATAAAGCCTTTCAGTGAAGATGGCCATACCTGGAATGTTGATGGGATATCAATCATCCCTCCCACTGTGTTCCAGTTACATCAGTTCCAACACATTGTGCGGACAATGGGATACTTCAATACTGCTGTCACATGACTAGAATTAGCAGGAATTGATGCCTTTATTAATCCAGAAGGGAACCCAACAAGGCAGTCTTGGACCAGTACCAGAAAGAGATCACACCCAGCAAAAAAAAAAACAAAAAACAAAAAAAAACGGCCGTGGGAAAAATAACTGTGCTCAGGCAGTGGAAAGGTGCTAATTCAGTTTATCTGCAAGATTCTTCACTACAGGATCTGAGTCACAATTTTACTTGAAACTGCCAGTAACATCCAACACCTATTTGTCTTCAAGAAACTAAGAGTGAATCCTTCAAGTCTGCAAATTTTTTCTATATCCATCTTAAGGACTGGTTAAAAAAGTGACTTGTACCTTGTTACTCTGCCCGTATTCCAAGTGCAAGTTACATCTCTAGAAATAATCTTTCACGTGCATAGGAGTGTTTGGGAAGTGGATGTTTGTTGCATGTGTTTCAGGAGTTGTGAAAATAAACATTCATATATTCTTTCCATATTCTTTAATGTAATAGTACTCAAAAAAGGGTTAAAACACTCCTTCCCAAAAATATATCTTGTTTCAGTCAAAAAGCTACTGCACGCATCTCTCTGTCCATAGCAACTCACAGATTTCCTCACTTTGAACTCCATTTGTTATAGTTTTCCCACAGATTTAAAGTGATTTGCAAAAGAAGCAAATGCATTGAGAGAATTAAAAAAAACTTTTTTTACACAAGTGGTTCGGGCCTGAAATTGTGGTGGAGGCAGGTTCAATCCAGTTATCCACATCCTTAACTCCACTTCCCTGCCTGTCCCCCAAAACCCTTAACTACCTTGTCGTAAAAAGTGTGTCTAACCAAGCCTTGAATACATTCAAAGACAAAGTCTCCATTGCTCTCTGGGGAAGAGAAATCAAAAAACTAACAACCCCCTGAGAAATTAAATTTCTTCTCATCTCGGTCTTAAAAGGGAGACAACTTGTTTTTAAACTGTGCCCCCAGTTTGAGATGCACCAATGTGAGGAGTCGTGATCTCAGCATCTACCCTGTCAAGCTCCCTCAAGGTCAGCTCTCATTCCGGTGAGTATAGATCCAACCTGCTCAACCGTTCCTCATTAGACTATTCCCTTCATCCCAGAAATCTGCTGAGTAAACCTTCTCTGAATTGCATCCAATGCAAGTATATTCCTCAAGAAAGGAAGCTAAAACTATACACAGGGCTTCAGGTGTGCGCTCAGCAATGTCTTCCATAGCTGTGGCAAGACTTCCCAACTTTTACACTCCAGCTCCCCTGTAATAAGGCCAACGCTCCACTTGCCATCAGCAAATTTGGCCACAATTCAGTTGGTTAATGGTCTCCCACAATCAGCACTGTCCCTCCCACCCCAAACTTCTGAAATAACAGAACTGCATTTGCAGTATTCAATGTGAAATGCACTTTGGATAATTTTGACAAAAGCACCTACAATTTCCCCACCCCCATTACAAAAACAGTCTAAGTGGAAACATCAAGTGTTATATTTATCTTAATTAGTGATTCCCCAAATGGGGAACACTTGCTGAACAATCCCGAGTGTGTTAACAGTTATATGAACAACCAATTTAAGTCAAACTTGTAATGTGGTTCACTTACATCAGCTAGAGGTGACCTGCATTTAAATGCAGGGACCCATTCTCTGCAAACAAAATGGGATACGATCCACCCTTGCATCTTTTTTCCGAATTACTCAGGAGCCTGGGGAGCCTACAGCCCCCCTCAATGCTTTCTCCGAGTTAGCTTGTCTGCTTTGTCCATGGTAACACCTTGGCTAATTTATAATCAACTTGCCAATTAATCTACACATTTTTTTCCTGTAGCATAAATTGTTGCGATAGTTAGAAATTTGGCATCCTTTTTTTTAGCCCTATTGAGTGTAAAAAAAGTTTCAGCACCACGTTTTTCTTTTCAGCAAAATTAAAGTTCTGTACTACCAAGTGAGTATCAGTTTGATTTATTTTTTGTTTCACATGTAGCACTGGCATTTAACCCTCTTTTTTTCATTGTGAAAACATTAGCAGATGCAATGTGTTAATTCAGAAAATCGGCTATTTCCTTACTTTTCCATTCTTATCTCACCTCCATCTGTCATTAACAGGTTCACATTCTCCTTTAGCACTCTTAATATTTATAAAACCTTTTGCAGTTAGCTTCAGTGTCACTTTTGCTTTTGCGCGTGTTTTCCCATTTTCGGTTTTTGCACTTCTTATGATCCTTTGAACCTCTTTGATGCTTTTTTTATAGCTCGCCCAATCTGCTGGATTGACATTTTTCGTTTAATTTGGAGAGCCTTTTCTTTTAAGCTTAATCTACTGTTTACTTGTTTGTTGACCACAGTCAAGAAAACAGTCCTTAATATATTCTAAAAATTCACTGCCGTTACTATTTGAGCTGTTCAGCTTGTTCCCGTTTCTCTAAAATTAAATTATCTTTGTTAATAATTCATCAAACAATTCAAGAGGGGGATTGTAATTGGATGCAAATTACCTACAAAGTATTTTACACTGTGGAGATCAGCATTTAAAAAAAGAGCCAATGGTTCCAGTAGGTTTATACTGTATCTGGGCCTGCATAAGCTTACAAATCCTAATTTAGTGAACGTAACTTACTTGACCAGCCACTGCAGCGAAGTATCCGTAGAGTGGGTCCTGTTGTTGGCCTTGGAACCCTCCATAACCTCCAGCTCCAGGAGCCCCTGGATACCCTGAGCCACCAGACCCGGGATATCCTGCACCACCTGGGGCTCCAGGTGCACCGCTATATTGAGGAAATTGCTAAAGAGAACAAAATAAGCAAAATTATAGCAGCCACACAAGATCAGCTGAAACTATGTCAAATGAATTCGACCTCAAAATTAAACATGATTCACAACTGTAGCATTTTTAAGTGAGGATTTTAAGTGCCATTGTTTCCCTGAAATAGTACTTAGTTTTTTTTTTAGAACAGTACAGCACAGAACAGGCCCTTCGGCCCTCGATGTTGTGCCGAGCAATGATCACCCTACTCAAGCCCACGTATCCACCCCATACCAGTAACCCAACAACCCCCATTAACCTTATTTTTTAGGACACTAAGGGCAATTTTAGCCTGGCCAATCCACCTAACCCGCACATCTTTGGACTGTGGGAGGAAACCGGAGCACCCGGAGAAAACCCACGCACACACGGGGAGGACGTGCCGACTCCGCACAGACAGTGACCCAGCCGGGAATCGAACCTGGGACCCTGGAGCTGTGAAGCATTGATGCTAACCACCATGCTACCGTGCTGCAGCAAAATATCATGTACTCTTTCCAATTTTTGGAACCATGACATTCAAAACCGACTCTCCTCTTCTTATCAGCTTGTAGGTTCAAGATCTCGAGTCCAGCCCCTGCAGAGGCCAGACAATGTTACCATTTATTCACTCCTTAATCAGGCCATTGGATGGAAAAACAAACCACATCAATTGTTCAAGAGATTTTATTACATCACAAAAATGTAGAGCACAAAAAAAAACAAGGTTTTCCTAGTTGTGAGGGAATAAGAGTCAAAAACTCACTTGGACACATGTTTCTACTGACTAGGGCACAATCAAGAGAGGATTTAATAAGGTTACATTCGACAGTTAATCAAATTTGTTACAAACCATGTGCCACTATTTTTCTGGCTAGGACCAAACCAATGGTTAGAATTTACCGTCGCTTCGTGTCAACACACCTTCTTCTTTATGAAATTGGAATTTACAAATCACTTTTTAGATTTTAATTTGAAACTTTGAGAGAAAACGACAAAAATTAAATGCCTTTTCTGCTAAAGTCTCCTCATGCTCCAAACCATCCCTGGAAAACGGTCTAAAATTACACCTGGTCCTTGGACTCCCAAGAAATGGGTTAAATGGTTAAACACCTCACACAATCTGTGGTCTTTCATCATATGTTGTGCAACACAACAGCTTACACCTCCATCCTTTTGTTAAATAGAGACACATACTTGTAGAACTCACATACTGGAGTTTGTGATTAATCCTTTCTGTATCAAGAGCCTGGGAAACCCGACTGTTAATTCTTCGCACTGTGATTGACAGTTCCCTCAAATTTTCATATCAAATTTGTGCCAAGCAACATTGGTAGCTAATTGGATACCTCCCCGATCAGTGAACATTGCTCAATTTTCATTGAGTACTCAAGTTCTAATTCCATTTATTTATTTTCAGCTAATATGGGCCAGAAACTCCTCAATTTTCATGTTGTTTCCCTTTCCAGGGAGTACATGTGTGAATCCCATTGAGCTTAGACTTTCCTAATTACAGAATTCTACTGGTCCATCTTAATAGACAGGCTCCATTCTTTCAGTAGAGCCACAGACAGCTTACATGAGAAATCACAAAAAATATTTACCAGATGAGAGCTCAACGCAGAAATGGGTTGTCCACTGACAGTAATTGAAATAAATAACTAGTATGGCCTGAAATATCTTTCAGAAAATAATATATTATTTCAGATGTAGACTTACACTTTTGGGGGCCCTGCACTCTCCTTCTTAATAATCTTTATTAATAATAAGTCTTTATTATTGTCACAAGTAGGCTTACATTAAGACTGCAATGAAGTTGCTGTGAAAATCCTCAAGTCTCCACACTCCGGCGCCTTTTCAGGTGCACTGTGGGAGAATTCAGAATGCCCAATTCAGCTAACAGCATAGCCAGTCGCAAGAGGGCCATTCATAAAACAGCAAGAAAATTGTCCAGAAGCAGAATAATGTGCTCAATTACACAACTTCTCACCAGCAAGAATATGTAGTTCCTCCCCCTTTGAAAACTCGGCTGGAGTTGTGAAGAACTATTGTTCTGTATTGTGAAGAACTTTGCAGGGACCCCACGTCATGTCATGCCCCGCCCTCTGGTGATGTGGCAGCCCGCCGCAAATGACATCAAGCCCTGCCCCAAATGATGTTAAACTCTGCCCCTAATGACATCAATGCCCTCCTGACAGTTACAGTCGCAGTGCAAGGAATGTTTGCCAGTGACAATGTAGAAGTGTCCATGTTCTGTATCTCACTCACGCTGTACCTTCCCAGGGAGTGTTAGAGCGGAAAATGTCGAGTGAGCATTAAACGGTCTCTGTTCATACCCTGGGACTATTGGATGACGGAAGGTTATGTGAGCTTAATGTGTCTCCAACCCGTGGTGTTAGGGTCCTGGAACTGTATGGGGCAGGGGTTAGAGGGAGCTTTACTTGCTCGTTGAGTGTTCGATTTAACAATGTAAAGGCAAATTTATTCAGTGTATTCCCCTCTCTCCCTCACATGCAAAACTTGAGTGAAATTCCCCTCTCATACACACAATTCCCGTCAGGTATTCCCCCCTCTCTCACACAACAATCCATGTCTGTTAATTCCCTTCACACTCACACAAACCCTCTCTGATATTTTGTTTCTCACATGCAAATCCGAGAGATATTCCCCCTCTCCCATACACAGACACTGCCTGATATTATCCTCTCTCACACAGACACTCCCCATCCGAATATTACCCTCCCTCACACACAAACCCAGTCTGATATTCCCCATCGCTCACACACAAACCCAGTCTGCTATTCCCCATCTCTCACCCATAAACCCAGTCTGATATTCCCCATCTCACACACACAAACCCAAGGACATATCCAAATACCTCCAGAAAACTGTCATTTAGTTTTAGCTCACTTGGCTAAATCGCTGGCTTTTAAAGCAGACCAAGCAGGCCAGCAGCACGGTTCGCTTCCCGTACCAGCCTCCCCGGACAGGCGCCGGAATGTGGCGACTAGGGGCTTTTCACAGTAACTTAAGTGAAGCCTACTCGTGACAATAAGCGATTTTCATTTCATTTAATTTGCTACCATGTTCCTTTCCAGTATACTTCCACTTGTCAATTCTGACGATGGAATAATAGGATTTATTTATGACATTGGAATATTCTACATTTCTTTGCTAAATCATGTCAAATGGGAATACAAGCTCAATTTATGTAGTTTAATCGCTCTGCAGAGAGCTATATCGTTATGCAAAGTGCCTGTGCCCGGTTCTCAGTGGGGGGGGGGGGGGGGGGGGTGGGGTGCTGCTGTGGACACCACTTTCTGTACATTGATTGAAACTAATGTGTTTCAGATGCAGGATCTAACTGACGAGTTGCCATAATCTCCAAAGAGAATTGGAGAGGGACAGGGCGCAAGAGTTCCAAAGGATGGGGCCAAAGCTCAGTCTCAAGAAAATAAACCTTCCTTACAATCAATAATAATCCAGTATGTTTATAATTGAATTACTAGAATGAATTACCAAATCATTACCCCTCCATTCCCTTCATTTCTGACTTTCTTGTAACTTTGTTAGTGATGCATGTTGGATTAGTGCCCTCTCTGAACACTTAAGAATTCAAATAAAAGTTAGAAAAATCAATATTGATCAAAAGCGGTGTGGCTGGATTGATGCCAGATCTACCTTCAACACTCCTACTTAGAGATAATTAACTGATATGCTTTTTCTCATGTATAATTTGTCTTTCCTCGCTAAAAAGTTTCTCCACCTTGCTTGGCCTGCTTCACCTGTCACCCACGCTCTGATAAAACGCCACAGTGCTTGTCACCAGCGAAAGGCTTCAATCTCACCAAGTATCCACTCAGTGGACATTGAGCATTCTGATGTACTTCAATCAACCCACTCCAAAGTCTGATTCACCCACCGGTCACTCAATCCTGCCACTGTCTGCAAACTGGAATCATGAAGGAATCCTAGTTCAGCCCCCCAGTATGTTTAGTTGCTTTTACGATTTATTTGCCCAGTGTTTTCTGCATGTTTATCAGTGGCTGTATTTTGGAGTTGATGTTTTTGCCGTCTCTGTTTTTTACATGTATTATTGACATCCGATAACAGGGGGAATTGTTGCCTCAAACCAGTAAACTTGGTTCAACTCACGTGAACGCTGCAAATTCCGAACAGGGAATTAGTCTTAATAAAGGCGTTCAGAAGATTGGACTAACTTTTGCTTCTCTCTCCACAGAAGCTGCCAGAAATGCTGAGTTTTTCCAGTCCTTCCTGTTTTTATTTCAGAAGCATCCCGCAGCATTTGGCTTTTATTTTAGTTTCGGTAAGATCCCTCGCTATTATTCCATCTGTTGATTTTTTTTTTTTAAAGTAGCTTGTAAATTCTCTGGGGTTATTTTTTGTTCTGTGATTTACTTTGTAATTCTTCCATTAAGAACCAAAGGAAGGTCTTTGACTCCTCGTCCACCCAGGATCTGCTACAGGTGGAATCATCTTCCGCTCTTTTGAAAGAGTCACCCAGGCTCGAAATGTGAGCTCCCTTATCCTCTCCACAGATGCTGTCAGACCTGCTGAGACTGTCCAGTATTTTCTATTGTTCTAGTCTATAAATGTATCTGTTATTGTTAAAGAGCTTCAGCCAAGTGATATCAAACACATTGACAATTACATGTAGTTCCTATCGCTTCTGGTGAAATAGTTGGTGCAGTTTAACTGGTACATCATGGGTATGGCGATTCCTTTTCTAAAACAAAACTACACAGATCTGAACTTTTATCTTGCACAATTGTAAGTGATCATTGACAAAACTTTCGGGTCTACCCTGGGAAGTGCAAGGATATGTATGGTGGGCTAATTTGCGAATTGTAGGCGAAACCTTTTTCAAAGAATTTCACCAAATCACTACCCCATGAACCTGTACATCTGGAGCCTGACCAGCAACCTTATAAATTACAATAGAATATTTCAATAAACTATTTGTTTGTTTGGTTGGTTTTTCGTTTTTGGGGGGGGGGGGGGGGTGGGGAGAGGGGGAAGGAGGGGAAGGTTCATTGTTATAATTAATATATTAGAATTAATTATGAATAATTTATTGTAAATTACAATGTAGTCTTACCAAATAGTCATGGAAAAATACTTTTGAGTTTACTGAACCATAAGGCGGTGCGTCTGATCAAACAGTAACAGGTGACTTATCATTGGCTATTGGAAAATATTTGATTATCGATCAATACTGGTACTGGCTCACCAAATATCCATCCAGTCTTACAGGTATAAAACTTCTGATTGGAATAAAAACCGAAACTCACAATCATTGTCATGTTCTGTAAACTGACCGGTATGAATGATGAATTGTGGATAGCACAATCGCTTCACAGCTCCAGGGTCCCAGGTTCGATTCCGGCTTGGGTCACTGTCTGTGCGGAGTCTGCACATCCTCCCCGTATGTGCGTGGGTTTCCTCCGGGTGCTCCGGTTTCCTCCCACAGTCCAAAGATGTGCAGGTTAGGTGGATTGGCCATGATAAATTGCCCGTAGTGTCCAAAATTGCCCTTAGTGTTGGGTGGGATTACTGGGTTATGGGGATAGGGTGGAGGTGTTAACCTTGGGTAGGGTGCTCTTTCCAGGAGCCGGTGCAGACTAGATGGGCCGAATAGCCTCCTTCTGCACTGTAAATTCTATGTAATCTATGTACTACAGAACATCTAGTTCTTGACCAGTTAAAATAATTATTAAACAACTGCATGGTAAAATAACTGGAATAAATATATAACAAACTACTAGCACTAACTAGCTATTGTAGAGCTAGTGCAAAATACATCTATCCACCAACACAACTTACTCCCAACTCCCCGAGGCACAGAGTCACATGGTAGGTTTACACTGCCGCCTGGTGGTCGGAAGTCCAAGATTATATACAGGACTGCTTATGCATATCATCACATCCCCTTTCCTTTGGAAATGTAGTTATTTAGATTCATTAAATCATTTTTACAATTCAATATGATATGCATAAATATTTACATCTTTATAAACTTTTTATAGTCCATCACAAATTCAGTCTCTCAAGTTTACTTCTTAGCCTTGTTGATCTTCTGAGTGGCTGCTGAACTTGTGAAGTTACTTCATCTTCCTTTGTAGTTGTATATGCTACTTCTTGTTCTTCTTCTATAGTTGGGTCTTTATCTTGTTGTTGTGGCTCCGTATGCTGGCTGCATTGGATCTTCTTCAGTTGTCTTAGGCGGCACGATAGCAGTGGTTAGCACTGTTGCCTCACAACAACATGGTCCCGGTTCGATTCCCCTTTGGGTCACTGTCTGTGTGGAGTACGCACATACTCCCAGTGTCTGCGTGGGCTTCCTCCGGGTGCTCCAGTTTCCTCCCACAAGAACAGAAAGATGTGCTTGTTAGATGAATTGGACATTCTGAATTCTCCCTCAGTGTACCCGAACAGGCGCCAGAGTGTGGCGATGAGGCGATTTTCACAGTAACTTCACTGCACTGTTAATGTAAGCCTACTTGTGACAATAATAAATATTAGGACTAGTAACCACTTTGTCTTGCGGTTGCATCACAAAAGGTTGCCGAACTTTCAGCGGAGCTCTTCTGTTTCTCCTTAAGATAATGGCATCATCCGTTATGATAAGATACGAATTTGGACTTGCTCGTCGCAGTACCTTTGCATACTTCTGACCATACATTCCCTTTGGAATCTTCCAGTCTGACCGTGTCTTCTGGCTGCAATGGTTGGAGTCTTCTCGCTGATGCATCGTAAAATCCCCTTTTTTTTTTTTGAGAGATCAGTTGCCTCTCTGGTTCACTGGCTCTTGAGCGATATAAGGCAAGGTAGTTCGCAGTTGCCTGCTCATCAGCAACTGAGCTGGCGAAAGCCCATTGGTTAGAGGCGCAGAATGATAACTCAGGAGTGCGAGATAAGTGTCGTCTCAGCTATTAAGGCTTTTCTCGGCAGTTGTTTACCAAAATGAACGCTCTTCTCAGCCTTTCCGTTAGACTGAAGGTACTGAGGACTCGAACTGACGTGTTTGAAATCGTACTGATGTGCAACCTCTGTCCACTCTTAACTATCGAAAAAGGGACCACTGTCACTCGTGACTATATTCGATATCCCGTGGCGTACGAAAATATCTAACATGCTTACTTACACAGCTGACCGTGGAATTCGATAGCTGTGCTATTTCTGGACAATTGGAAAAGTAGTCAATGACTAGAAGGTATTCCTTTCCATTCAGGTAAAATGAGATCCATGCCAACCTTTTGCCACAAAAGGGTGACGATCTCACCCATCTGCATCGACACTTTGTTTTGTTTGCGTTTAAACTTTTGACAGGTTTCCCCGTTATCTACCATCACATTAATATTGTGGTTTATCCCTGACCAATAAACTGCATCCCTGGGTCTACGCTTGCACTTTTTAATTCCCAAGTGCCCTTCACGGTTTTTTGTTAGGATCATTGGCCTTAATGAGTGTGGAATCACAATTCTTTGTTTTCGCAGCAAATATTCATTTGCATCACTTATCTCTGCTCTTATATTATAAAAACTTGCAGGAACCTTTAGGCCATCCCTCGTGGAGATATGTTCTCACCTTTTTCCCAAGACTGTGTCTTTGGTGGTTTCTTCCTTTATTAATTTTGACTTGTTGATAGATACCAAAAGATACTCAGTGACAAGGTTCACTTGGACCGGAACACCCTCATCCAACTGCTGTGCCTCTTTTATGCCTCCGGCTCCAAGTAATGTATCAGCAATAATGAGATGCTTGCCAGGTGTGTAAATAAGCTCCAAGTCATAGTGTTGTAGCTTCAGGATCATTCGCTGAATCCTAGTGGACTTCTCATTAAGATTTTCCTTAATTATTGCGACCAGTGGTCTATGGTCAGTTTCAACTACAAACGTTGGAAGACCATATACTAGTCATGGAACTTATATTAATCAACTCGAGGCATTCCTTTTCAATTTGTGCATATCTGCATTCTGTACCAGACATTGATCTGGATGCATATGCTACTGGTAGCCAGTTTTCTTCCAAGACTGCTCCAAAACCGTCTTTTGATGCATCCATCAAAATGTTTGTATTTTTCGCTGGGCCACAAAACGTCAGGACTGGCGCTGTGGTCACTGATATTTGCAATGCTGGTCATTACTAAGAACAAAGAACAATACAGCACAGAACAGGCCCTTTGGCCCTCCAAGCCTGCGCAACCATGCTGTCCGTCTAAACTAAAATCTTCTAAATTTCCAGGATCCGTATCCCTCTATTCCCATCCTATTCATGTATTTGTCAAGATGCCCTTTATATGTCACTCTCGTAACTGCTTCCACCACCTCCTCTGGCAGCGGGTTCCAGGCATCTATACCCTCTGTTTAAAAAAACTTGCCTCGTACATCTCCTCTAAACCTTTCCCCTGTTCCTGTTAATGTCTCGTAGACCATTGGAATATTGCGTCTTTCTAGGTAGTTTCTCCGAGGTGTGCAGTTTTGGCTGCAAGATTGGGAATGAATTTGCCCACAAAATTGATCATCCCTAACATTCTTAGTATACTTTTTATCATTTGGATGTGGCATCTGAAAGATTGCCTTTATTTTATCTTGATCAGGCTGAACGCCTTGTGTGGAGAGCATGTCTCCCAGGAAGGTAATGCTGTCCACACCAATTTGACATTTCGTCCTGTTCAACTTCAAGCAATTCTTTATACTGTTCTTCAGGACCCAGAGAAGCCGTTTGTCATGTTCTCCCAGTATTGATCCCCAGATGATTATGTCATCCACAAACTCGGACTCACGGCATCCTTTCCACTATATGCTCCATGGCACGATGGAAAATTTCTGAGGCAGAAATTATGCCAAATGGCATCCTTAAGAAGCAATATCTTCTGAAGGGTGTGTTGAACGTACATAGCTTTATGCTTTCTTTGTCTGATTTAAGTTGCCAGAACCCTTGTGATGCGTGTAACTTACAGAAACCTGGTGCTCCTGCCATCTCGCATGTTATTTTCTCCTTTGTCGGCATCGGATAATGTTCTGTTTTAATGTTGAGGTTCACATCTTTAAGCTCAATACAGATTCATACGTCTCCATTACGCTCCTTGACACAAACCACAGAGATTACCCAGTTTGTAGGGTCTTCTATGTGCTTAATTATGCCTAAAGCTGCCATCCTCTCTAGCTCAACCTTCAATTTGTCTCTCAATGGAGCTGGTACACGTTTTGGTGCGTAATTAACTGGCTTCACGTTCTCCTTTAATTGGGTTTTGTACGTTTAAGGTAAAGTTCCAAAGCCTTGAAATATATCAGGAAATTCCTGCAGTATGGAATCTAGTGATGCATGTTGTCTGGTTGCAGAGCTGTCTGCACTGTAAACCCACTTAACTAGCTGAGGTTCCTCACATGCTTCGACTCCTGCCGCTTCAATGTAGAATTTTAACGTGTGAACACTATTCTTCACATTTACATTGAGCTTACATGCTCCCAACATCATAATTCTCTTAATACGGTTTTGGTAACTACTTGCGGTTTAATTCTCAGCTCCTTCAAATCTGACAAATTGATGCGGTTGGCCCTCGCACCTGTGTTGAGCTTGAATGTTATTAATGTGTCCTTAATCATTAATGGCACTGTCCATTTGTCTTTTTGAGTATTTACAATTAATTCACTCTTGCTGCAAATTGCCAAGAAAGCATTATCGTTTGGCATGACTGTCCACATCTTCACTGGAAATCATGTTGACAAAAAAGTGTCCTCGGGGCACACTTTATCAACTGTGTTGAGAAATTGTTTGTTCTGCTTTTTTCCTGGAAAGGCATAGTGTCGCAAAATGATTTCTGCCATTACAGTTGGAGCATATCTTTCCAAATGCTGGGCATTGACCTGGCAAATGTCGCTTGCCTCATCATGGGCATGAAATGGAGGATCGGGTTGGCCAAAATGGCCACCTGCACTGAGAGCAAGGTTTTTATTCGAGTGCGTCACCACACTAACGGCGCCGGCCGCCCTTCTACCTTCATGCCAAAATACCGAAGATTCAAAGTGCTGATCTGCTTTGCTGCAAGCTCGCATATTTTGATAGCATTATCAAGTTGAAGCTCGGTTTCTCTTAGAAGCCTCTCGCATACCTTATCGTTGGAGATCTCAAACGCGCTCTGATCATGGGTGGGTACTAAAATTACACGACTGCGCCTTCAACCGCAATTTGGTAAGAAAACGATCAAATGGCTCGCCTGCATTCTGGGTGCACGTGCAAAATATATAGCGCTTAAAGGTTTCTTTTTTTTCTTCTTTTTTTTTTAAGGAGAGCAATGCCGATCAAATTGCTTGAGAACTTTGTGGAAGTTCTAGCTATCGGTCTCAATTTCGAAGACAGACATGTTGAGAATTTCAATTTCTTGAGGACCTGCTACAGTGAGCAGCAACGTGATATGCCTCTCGTCAGGCTGTGCCTGCAGACCAAGGGCTACAACATAGAGTTTCAACTGCTGCTTGAACACCCGCCAATTTTCATCTACGTTACCAGAGAGCCAAAGCTGTTGAGGTGCCTCGATACCTTCCACCCTGGGCTTTGAAGACTTACCATGCGTTGAGCACTAGTTGCCAGCAGATTATGAGGTTAGTAGAAAAAATGCCTTTTCCTTCTTCTTCGGAGTCTTTATTGTTCAGGTCTTTGCAGAATCTTCTTGTTCTTAGTCGATTATCAATCCTGGTACCGACTTCAGGGACGACCACGCAGTGAGCGGTCGCACATTTGGCAGCTCCCGCTCATGGTGGTCTTTTTGTGGCCTCCACGCCGGTTTGTTGCAGGAATTTTGTAGAGAAAAGGTGCAGAAGCGAGAGCAGCAGAAATTGATCCCTACTTTATGGATCTGCGGTCCAGAAGTAATCGGAAAAGAACAAATCAGGTGATGGTGGCGAGTGAGGAGCGGACAACGCACGTAGAGAAGGGGGACGAACATGGACCAGTTGGTAAGCTTCTTAAATGAGAAGTTCACCCAACAGCGGAAGGAGAGTGCAGACAGTGGACTTGATCGGGCCCACAGGGCACTGATGCGCAAGCCCCTGGGGGAATGAGCCGCCGAGAGCGATGGTAGTACATTTACATTGGATCCTGGACAAGGAACGTATTAGGAGGTGGGCCAGGCAGACGAGGCGATGCACTTGGGAAGATGTAGAGATCCAGGTGTACCAGGACCTGGGAGCAGAGCTTGCGAAGAGGACGACAAGTTTTAATAAGGTCAAATCAGCCCGATACAAGAAGGGCATAAAGTTTGGTCTACTGTACCCGGCTTGCCTATGGGTGACCTATGGGGGCCGGGAGTTATACTTTGGCTTGGGAGAGGAGGCAGCGGTCTTTATCAAGGAGAATAGACTGGCAGGAGAAGGAGGACCTTGAACTTTGACTGAGGAGATCTGAACTATGTTCTGTAAATACTTTGGGTTTGCATTGTTCGGATTTATTTTAGGGGTTTTGCTAGTTTCTTTATATTTTTTCGGTCCTGTTTGGAGTTAGGCTGATATATAGTTCTTTGTTAAGGGAGGAGGGGTGGGCCTTTGTGCTCGGACCTTGGGAGGGATGGATTGTTTGATTCTGCTTCTTGCCTTTGTTTCGAATGTCTGCACTAAGAGCGGGGGGGGGACGGGAACAGTGGGGGGCGAGATTCTAGGCGCCATTGGCGGGGCCTGCCAGGCTAGCTGGGCGGGCTAGTTCATGGAAGCAAAGTGGAGGGAAGAGGCTGAAGACCGATGTGTGTGCGTGTCATCCAGACTCGAAACGTTAGCTCCCTTCTCTCTCCACAGATGCTGTCAGACCTGGTGAGATTGTCCAGTAATTTGTGTTTTTGTTTCAGATTTAAGCATCCACAATAATATGCTTTTATCTTGATATTCTCATCAGTTTCCTACTCACCGACAATGGCAAATTGAAGCCAGTTTTGGGAAACAAGTTGAACGGGTGAGTTTTGGGCATATAACCAGCCTGTGAAATAACTCAAGACCAAATACAACCTCGATGAGGCTCTCTTGGAGCTTTTCTAAATCACTGAAGTTTGACATAGCTGACAAGGCGGACTGACTTTTGGCAGCATAAAACAGCCACCTATTAGTATGCCCCCCCTCCCAAAATTGGCTGGGGCCCGGTGCTGTGTGTTTCATTGCAAGTCTGCCTCTGGGTGTCTGGCTATGAGACCTTGGAGCTAAAAGGATGTAGTCAAATTGGAAAATGTAATGGCAGAGTTTTCTGTCTTTTTGGTGGTAATCAATTAGAAAGAAAAGCAAGAACCAATCTAAAAAATTTAATCCCGCTAAATTCACTCACTACAAATGCTATTTCCAATTATCTATCATTTTGAACATTCTGGTCTAATCCAGGCTTCCTATTTTTTAAGCATATCTGTTCCACTGATGATTTTGTCATGTATCCAGCTCTAGAACTCTGCTCAACGCTTTAGCATTCCATATTTATTAGGCTGTAGTGAAAGGAAAGGCAAAGTTATGAATGATTTACTTTTTAAAAAACCTTTTAAGCACATGCTATTGTCACTAAAGGGTTCATTGATTCTATACAAAGCGAATAGTGGGTGAATGTGTATGGCAGTGTCATAGCTTGTCTTAGAGGATATAAAGGACCATGTAGGTGGGTGGGGGATATGATGGGCCATTGGCGAGGATGGGAGGCATGCATTGACACAGATGGGGCTTGGGGAGTGTGTGGTGGGTGTGGGGGTGAGGCTTAGATTATAATAGAGATGGACTCCCAGCGCTGGGAAATTTCTCAACTCCTGCTCCCTGCCTCGAAGATGAAAATGCAGCCCAATATTTTCAATATTCAAATTTAGAACAAAACAAAAACACAGAATCTTTACTTAGTCATAAACCTTGACTTGTAGCATCTGTATTTCTAGCTGCTGTTAGATTGTTGGACATTTATTAAGAATATAAGAAATAGCAGCTGGAGTAGGCCATTTGGCTCTTCAAACCTTTTTTAAAATAGTTAGAATACCCAATTCTCTCTCTCTTCCCGCCCCCCCCCCCCAAAAACCAATCTACCTGCCCTGCACATCTTTTTGGGTTGTGAGACCCACGCAAATAAGGGGAAAATGTACAAACTCCATACAGACATTGACCAAGGGCCGGGATCGAACCTGGCTGCTCAGCGCCGTGAGGCAGCAGTGCTAACCACTGTGCCACCCAGCCCTTCAGGCCTATTCCACGATTGAGTAAATGGCTGATTTTCCATGTCAACTCCACTCTCCCACACTATCCCTATATCAATTAATTCTCTGAGACCCAATCCCTGGTAAACGGGGATTGCATAAAGTCTTACTACATTTGGTATAAAAAGTACTTTTCACAGACGACTGAAAAGTGTGACCCTGGAGGAACTCATGGAGATGGTCCAATTAACAAAAAGGAAACAAACATACACATAGAGGTGGAAAACGCCGAAAAACATCCTCCGCAGGGAAACAGCACTATACTCCCAGATACCAGGACATCCGCTAGTTGAGGAACTGTAGGATGCAGGTGACCTAGGGAAGGGGAAACATGGGGACCGGTACGGGCGACTGGTGAAGGAGGTATGTTCCCCCCTGGATGAGACAAGGAAAAAATGGGAGGACGACAGGGGGGGGGGGGGGGGGGGGGGGGGGGGGAGAGAAAGAGGACTCTAGATCAAAGTACTTCACATGGCAAACTCACCTCCACATACGCAGGTCTGAGCATAATGCAGCTAAAGGTGGAGCACAGAACACACTTAATCAGATTCTTCCCAGAGGTGGAGGACAAATGTGAACGGTGCCAGGGAAGCCAACCACACCCACATGCTCCAGGCCTGCCCCAGACTTGTCAGGTTCTGGACAACTTTCTTTGAGGCAATATCCAAAGTTGTGAGGGTGGAGCCAGGCCCAGATGTGGTGGTCTTCGGGGTCTCAGAGCGGCCAGAACTCTTTATGGGGAGGGGGGCCGACACCCTAGCCTTTGCCTTTCTAGTCACCCGCCGAAATATTCTGCTTGGATGGCAATCGGCAGCACCATCCAAAGCTGCAGACTGGTTGTCCGACCTGGCAGAATTCCTCCAACTGGAGAAAATAAAATTTGCCACCCGGGGGTCAGAAGAGGGCTTCCATGTGAAAGGGAAGCCGTTCACCAACTTGTTCCAATATCTGTGTTTATAGCCAGCAACCAGTAGAGCAAGGGGGGGGGGGGGGGGGGGGTGGAGACACACAGACGAGCCACGGAATATAATGGAAAAGGAATCAGGAAGGGGAGGAGGCGGGGGTGAAGGCCCATAATAATGAATGTGAGGGACAAAGAGGGACAAGAGACAAAGCCGCAGGGGACACACCTGAGGGCACACAGAAAACCAGAGTGAACAACGAGAAGACACTGGTTAATACATGCTCGGGTCACACTGGGGAGTACAGTAGAGGCAGATCGGCCAAAGGGGACCAGGGCCACAGAGGGTGGGGAGACAAGTGTACGTACATATAGATAATGATCTTATTTTGTTCTGATTTCTTTTTCTCTCTTTGGCTTTTCTTTTTTGTAATCTTAATATATATATATAGCAAAAACAACCAAGGAAAAATTATGTGCGGCTATGCAACTTGTGAACTAAAATGTGAAACAAACTGTGCAAACCGATGAAAACGTTTTGTTTTAGAAAGGGTTTTTCTCCCCTTTACGGTACAAATTACATAAACTCCACATCTGCTTAAAATCAATGCATTTGTGCTTTTGAAATTTCTCAAGCACATTTAAAATGGTGGATGCCATGCATACATCTCAAAATCAAAATTCAAGGTAAACATATGCTTACAGCAACATTAGAAGAAATTGAATTTACCTTGTGGATTGACTAATCACTCGTGGTACAGCAATATGCAAATCTATACATTAACCTGGAAAATATGGAAATATTCAGCTGCCAGAAGTTGCTATTTTTCATTTTTGCAAACCAAGGATATGGTTATCTAGATCAAGGGTGAAAACTTGCAACACAAATATATATTTGTACATTAGAACTGAGAGGCAATTGTCAGCTTTTCGTTCCAAATAGACAAAGAACCTCAGCTCCATTACAGCATTCTTCACACGCAACCGCATGGGGGATTTGGCCCTGTGCCCAGGCATAGATAATGGCCTGCCATTTCCCTACAAGGAGGGAGACTTAATTATGTGTGCCAGCTGACTCGCCAACCACCCGATACAGATATAGCATTAAAGCAAGCGCAGCTGGGATAATGCACTTGTGCAAGTAACCTGAAGAAAAATATTTTCCTTTCAGCTGATAAGGCTTGAAATCTGTATTGGGAGACACAAAACACTGAAGGGGAAGCATGTTCAAATCCACCGGTTTACAAGATGAACTCTATGCCTGAATAGTATTGTCTGAGCAATCATTAATTATGATGTCAATGAATCACCTAAACTTCCTGGATCAACATTTGCACGTAGATACAATTTGCACATTTTCTGGTCCTCTAGCACTAGATATTCCGGACAGAAGATCTTAATAAAACATTTTTTTGACCAAATTTGTTGATGTTTCGTTTGGGAAGTTTTTTCATTATTATGCACATACAGGTACTAGGGAGTGGAGCACTTATACATCCAGTATCAGTCGCATCAAGCTTTCAGAGCACAGCATATAGATGCAGAGTTTAACTCCGCTTGAAATAGGCTTTGGCCCCCCCATTAATGCCAAACTCATGCCAATCTGCTGCTGTAAGCCCTTGCCAGTAAGAAAAGGGTTGAAACTGTCTAAATTCCTCTCATGTAAGGTCGGTTAATCCAATCAGTCTGGACTAGATTTCACCCAAGGCCGCTAAGACAAAAGACCAGTTTCAAACCCACTGCATCGGCCAACATCCCTTCACCAGCAAGCTTGGCTTTTTGGAAACAAATTCCAATCTTCTTTGATAGCACAGTTGGTAAATTTGCTGCTTAAGGTGGTTTTAAGTCAGGAAAAAGAAAAATATCACTACTTTAACCTGCACTGCTGGTCAATGGCAGCAATATAATAGTTCTTACCAAGGGGGTAACAAGAGAGAAATATCCTGATTGCCATTAGATCCCCAGTAATAGAATTTCCTTGTTTATGCCACATAGCACAATATTTGTGCCAGCTCCATCATCAGTAACCAAAACTGCTTGCCCAGGTTCACACATACAGAATGGTCATTCACGTGAGGTACTAAAACACCGCAACCTTTCTTACTTGGTCTGGCCTACATGGGACTCCATACCCACAGCAATATGATTGACTCTCAACGGCCCTCTGCAATGGCCTAGTAAGCCACTTGTTCAAGGGCAATTAGAATGGGCAACACATGCTGGCCATGCCAGCAGTGCCCAAGCCCCATGAAAGAATAAAAAAATAGGAGTTAGTTATATCTCAAGGACATACACAGAATATTGAAGCATGATTATTTGGAACATTCATTCTAAATTATGTTGTGATCAAACTAAGCTCTATCTGTCCTTTATCTAATTGGAACAATTATTCCCATGCAGCTACAACAACAAACAATGTGGAAAATTGCACAGGTATGTTCTATCCACAAAAACACAGGACAGTTATCACCTACTCAGTCTATTCTCAATCATCATAATAATAATCGCTTATTGTCACAAGTAGGCTTCAATGAAGTTACTGTGAAAAGCCCCTGGAGTGTGATGGAAAATCATTGACATTGCTATCAAGCAGAACTGACTCAGCTACAACCTGCTCACCGAGTCTTGGTTTGGGTCTCGCCAAGGCCAGTTAATTTCAAACCTCATTGCAGCCTTGGTTCAATCTTGGACAAAACAACTGACTTCCAGAGGGGAGGCGAGAGTGACTGTTCTTAACATCAAGGCACTATTTGACCATGTGTGGCATTAAAGAACCTTAGTAAAACTGAAGTAAAAGGAAATTAGGCGGAAAACCCTCCACTGTTTGGAATTATACCAAACATAAAGGATGATGGTTGTGCTTGTTGGAGGCCAATCATCTCAGCCCCACAATATCACTGCAGGAATTCCTCAGGGTAGTGTCCTGGGCCCAACCATCTTCAGCTGCTTCGATTACCTTCTCCTTATGATCAAGTCATAACTGGATATTCACTGGTGATTGCAGTGTTCAGTCACGTATGTGACTCCTCAGATATTGAAGTTGCCTGCGCTTGTATGCAGCAAGACCTGGACAATATCCAGGCTTGGGTGGCAAGTAACGTTCACGCCACACAAATGCCAGGCAATGATCATCTCCAACAAGAGAGGATTTAACCATTTCCCTATGATGCTTGGCATCACCATCATTGAATCTCGCATGATCAACACCCTGGGAATTCCACAGGTGCGTAATCACCACCGACTCTTTCCACCATCTACATGACACAAATCAGGAGTGCGATGGAATACTCTCCACTTGCCTGGATGACTGCAGCTCATACAACTTTCGGGAAGCTTGATACCATCCTGCACAAAGCAGCCAACTTGACTTCTTTTATTCATTCAGGAGTTGTGGGGGTTACCGGGTAGGCCAGCATTTATTGCCCATTCCACTTGTCCTTGAGAAGGTGGTGGTGAAGAGCTGCTTTCTTGAACTGCAGCAATCCATGTGTTGTAGGTACACCCACAGTGCTGTTAGAGAGGAGTTTGAACATTTTGACCAAGCAACGATGAAGTATTGGCGATATATTTTCAAGTCAGAATTGTGGCGACCTGGAGGGAAACTTGCAGTGGTGGTGTTCACACGTTTCTGCTGCCCTTGTCCTTCTAGATTATCGTGGGTTTGTAAGTAGCTGCCTAATAAGGTTTGGCAAGTTCCTGCAGTCCATTTTGTTGGTCCACACCGCTGCTACTGTGCATCAGTGGTCGAGGGAGTGAATGTTTGTGGATGGGTGTCAATCCTGTAGGCTGTTTTGTCCTGGATGGTGTCAAGATTCTGGAATATTGTTGGAGCTGCACTCAGCAGGGGGCAAGTTACTCGCCGCAGGATTCCTAGCCTCTGACCTACTCTTGTATCCACAGTATTTAAATGGTTAGTCCAGTTCAGTTTCTGGTCAATGGTAAGCCCCCAGGGTGTTGATGGTGAGGGATTCAGCAATGGTAATGCCATTATTGAATGTTATGGACCAATAGTTATAGATTCTTTCTTGTTGGAGATGGTCATTGCCTGGCACAAATATTAATTGTTGCTTGTCAGCCCAAGCCTGGATATTGCCCAGATCCTGCTGCCTTTGGTCATGGGATGCTTTAGTATCTGAGGAGTCATGAATAGTGCTAAACAACCATCAGCGAGCATCCCCACTACTGACCTTGTGATGGAAAGAAGGTCATTGATGAAGCAGCTGAAGATTCTTGGTCCCAGGACTCGGCCTTGAGGAGCCCACTGATTGATGTCCTGGAATTGAGATGTTTTTGTTTGGCACTCTATCAACCAGCCTAAACATTCACACCCTCAATTACCGATGCACACTGCCAGCAGTGGGTACTATAGTCAAGGTGCATTGCAGCAACATGCCAGCCTTCTCTGATGGCACCTTCCAGCACCTCCTCAACCACCGTCATCTAGAAGGAGAAGGCAACGGATGCCTGGGAACACCACCACCTGTAAGCACGTCTCCAACCAACTCCCTTGGAACTACTGGATAAAAGCAAATGACTGCAGATGCTGGAATTTGAAACGAAAGAGAAAATTGACAAAGCTTTGGCTTTGACAAAGAGTCATCAGACTCGAAACGTTAGCTCTTTTCTCTCCCTACAGATGCTGCCAGACTTGCTGAGATTTTCCCAGCATTTTCTCTTTTATCCCTTGGAACAATATCTCCGTTCCTTCACTGTCACTGGGTCAAAATCCTGGAACTCCCTTCCTAACAGCACTGTGGATGTACCTCCACCAGCTGGACTGCAGCAGTTCAAGGAGATAGCTCACCACCACCTTCTCATGGGAAATTAGGAATGAAAACAAATGCAGCCTTCGCCAGTGGTGCTCACATCCTATGAAAATATCAAAAAATATTTGTCAGTTTTTCGATTTTTGTTCACATACTGACCTGTCGCACAACCCAATTCAGCCTGTCCAAGGGCTTTTTTCAGAAGATTGGCACAATTCATTGCTTCTTGTCTGAACTTTCCAAATCAATAATACCAGCATTTCCACACATTTAAGCTTGGTGGAGATGTAAACCATATTCCCACCACCTTCTCTTCCACCACGTTTGCCCACATATGAGCAAGACAGGAAAGCCATGTAAATCAGGAAAACATGATTCTGCCTCATTTCCTCTCATATGCACTCCTTGGTTGCTATTACCATGGGTCCAGAGGCTGGGGTCATGCTCAACAAAGAAGGGCAAACTTCCCCTTATTTTCCTGGATCTTCCAAGTCAAATCTCTGCCCCAAAACTGGCTTCACTTAGTCAGTGCAGGGGAAGACAGAATATCCAGAGATATGCCCCATTTGGAGGGAGGCAGTAATCAGTTGCTCCACTATGGATGTTATATAAAAGAGGTATTTGACAAATTTCCATGAATATGTCGGCTTGCTCTATGAAGTTTGATATTTAATTGGACACATTCGGGGCAATTTTAAGCTAATCTACCCATCGGGAAACTTGACAGGATTAGACACAACTCTGGTTTTACAACCAACCCAATATGACTGAAACCCAGGGAGAGTAATATTGGGCAGGGTGCAAAAATCACTATTCTATCCGATCCTGTAGATTTCTCACCCAGCAAGTTAGATTAAAATGACCACCGTTGAACCCGTAATCTCAGAGTTCAAGTAGAGCCACAGTTGGCATTGGGCTGAAGGAATCCTATTGTAAATTATGGGAAATGTCTGGTGACAAATTAAAATAACTTATTATACTTTGAACACTATGCAGATTTATATTACAGTAGAACACGTGTGGATCAGATGCGACTTCATATAAAAATTAAAAAGTTAGGATATATAAAAGGGTATTACTGTTTACTGAAGTCACTAACTACCATTTTCTGTTGGAAAACCATAGTTTTACAGCTTTTATGTTGCGATGTGCAATTATTATATGCTAAACATAAATAGAAAAGGTTCACAGTATTTTTAAACATAATTATGAATTTGAGATTTGAAACAGATGCTAACTCTTCTAAAAATAAAATTGGACACATTTTCAGCCTCAAGGACTATCCAAACGTACATATTGCAAATTCTTAACTTGTTTTTTTTTAATGTTCCGTGTGAACGTCAACACCAGGAAAGACCAATTTCTCATCCTGGGCAGTCAAACTGCCAGGATTTTCTTCAGCAATTAAAGATACGGAGGTGAGCAACTCAGGGGAAAAATTAAGAGAGCATGAAGATGTGCTCCCCCTCCCATTTTCCAAAGGCATTTATTCTTTAGTAATAAAAGCATTGATTGGCAATGTAAGAAAGAGAGGCCTTTTGACTGGCCAGGGGCGACTGGAGTTAGCAGGTCACATGACAAAACCGCCAGGCATACAGCCAATTAAAGTTGGCCTTTTCTGCCACCCAGTACAACAACCAATAATTCCAGTTGTGGTGTGATGCTCTCTACCCTAATATCAGAACTCCAGGTATTGCATTGTTCTGTTTTCCACAGCAGCCATTCAATGGCTGTCACAAGTAATTTAGTTAAAAATTTTGGACAACCTTGTGCTCAAACAGTATTTTCCATTGGGCAGACGTTGACAATTATTTCTGCCAGAATGATGAATATTGACAGTGAACCTAAGAACTGGGAGCAGGAGTAAGCAAGTCAGCCTGTTGAGCCTGCTCCACCCATCCAATACGATCATGGCTGATCTCATGTCAGCCTCAACTCCACTTTCCTGCCCATTCTCCATAACCTTACAACCCATTACTAATTGAAAAGCTTTCTATCTCCTCCTTAAACTTACTCAATGTCCTGGCATCCATCGCATTCTGGGATAGTGAATGCCACAGATCACGACCCTCTGAGTGAAATAATTTCTCCTCATCTCAGTTTTAAATCTGCTACTCCTTATCAGCAAACTATGATCGCTTGTTCGAGGTTGCCCAACAAGAGGAAGCATCCATTCTACGTCTACTTTGTCAATACTTTTTATCATCTCATACCTCAATTAGATCTCCTCTCATTCTTCTAAACGCAAGAGCATGTAGGCCTAAACTGCTCAATCTCTATTTGTAAGACAAATCCCTCATCTCCGGAATCAATTTAGTGAACGTCCTCTGAACTGGCTCTAATGCAACTACATCCGTCCTCAAATAAAGGAACCTAAATGGTACAGTACTCCAGGTGCAGTCTTACCAATGCCTTGTACAGTTGCCATGATGTGGAGATGCTGGTGTTGGACTGGGGTGGGCACAGTAAGAAGTCTTAAAACACCAAATTCAAGTCAAACAGCTTTGTTTTGAATCTCTAGCTTTTGGAGCGCAGCTCCTTGACTCACCTGATGAAGGGGCTGCGCTCCGAAAGCTAGTGATTCCAAACAAACCTGTTGGACTTTAACCTGGTGTTGTAAGACTTCTTATTGTACAGTTGCAGCAACACATCCCTACTTTTATACTCTAGAGAAGACACAGATCAGCACTACTTTGAAACCTAACTTTTTGAGATGAAAGAGCAACTTCCAACCCATGTCCTCACATCTGACTGAAGCAAGACCAAGTAAGGATGGCAGATTTCCTTCCTTAAAAGGACATTAATAAACCAGATGGTAGTTTCATAGTCTGAGTAGCTTTCAATTCATGATTTTATTAATTGAATTTAAATTCCACCAGCTGTCATGGTGGGAGTTTCGTCCATGTCCCCAGAGCATCAGCCGAGGTCTGTGGATTACTAATCCAGTGACATTAACACTATGCCACCCATCGCCTTTGTTGACTCACTGAAAACCAAATAAAAATGCCACCATGGCAGTTAAACAGCTATATTGGCAAGATTTTATCAGTATCTATAGGAGCTTTCTGTTGATTGCAGCCTTTGTTGAGATTTCTTTGTACAATTATAACATTAAAAACATGGAAAATGTTTCTAGGTGGAATCAGATTCAGAAAATGAAACCTTTTTTGTACCTCTTCAAAGAGGACTGTTCATACAGTTTTTAATCTACATACCCCAACTCCTCTCAGAAGTACATAAAATCTGAAGATGTACTTTCGAGGCTGAATAAGGCTCTGGTCAGACCCCATTTGGAGTACTGTGAGCAGTTTTGGGCCCCGTATCCAAGGAAGGATGTGCTGGCCTCGGAAAGAGTCCAGAAGAGGTTCACAAGAATGATCCCTGGAATGACGAGCTTGTCATATGAGGAACGGTTGAGGACTCTGGATGTGGAGAGGATGCTTCCATTAGTAGGAAAAACTAGAACTAGAGGGCACAATCTCAAACTAAAGGGACAATCCTTTAAAACAGATGAGGAGGAATTTCTTCAGCCACAGTGTGGTGAATCTGTGGAACTCTTTGCCGCAAAAGGCGGTGGAAGCCAAATCACTGAGGGTCTTTAAAAGAGAGATAGATAGGTTCTTGATTAATAAGGGGATCAGGGGTTATGGGGAGAAGGCAGGAGAATGGGATTGAAAAATATCAGCCATGATTGAATGGCGGAGAAGACTCGATGGGCCAAGTGGCCTAATTCTTCTCCTGTGTCTTATGGTCTTTATCACACTGTTCACTCTGTAAATTACTATATTTATAGCAATTAATCTACACGACACACTATCAGACAGAATGGCCTGATAGATGGAAATTAATAACCCAACAGGTTTGCCTAACGAGTAGCTCAGCAATACTGGTCTAATTTCTGGTTCCCTGTCTATGCTAAAATGCCAATAGTCCACAAATGCCCTCACGATTCCTAGATTATGGAGCAAAAAGGAGTTTTTGTCCCTGATCATTAATCAAAATCCCCTGCTGAATATGCACATTTGGTCATCAGACAAAGGAGAGCACAGAGCTCAGCTGTGTGTCATATCCTTTGAAGGTATGTCAAATTATCAACTTTCTGTCCATACTTTTAAAATTGGACACACACAACACACAGTTTGGCGCAGCACGGTAGCATGGTGGTTAGCATAAATGCTTTACAGCTCCAGGGTCCCAGGTTCGATTCCCGGCTGGGTCACTGTCTGTGTGGAGTCTGCACGTCCTCCCCGTGTGTGCGTGGGTTTCCTCCGGGTGCTCCGGTTTCCTCCCACAGTCCAAAGATGTGCGGGTTAGGTGGATTGGCCATGCTAAATTGCCCGTAGTGTCCTAAAAAAAAGTATGGGGGGGGGGGGGGGGGGGCGGCGGCGGTTGTTGGGTTACGGGTATAGGGTGGATACGTGGGTTTGGGTAGGGTGATCATTGCTCGGCACAACATCGAGGGCCGAAGGGCCTGTTCTGTGCTGTACTGTTCTATGTTCTATAACCTATTAACATTGCGACTGCAAATCATGTGGCTTCTGGAATGGGACCACAGACAGTATTAAGTATCGGACAAATACCTAATTAAATATGAACATGGGGAGGGTACCTCACAGCTATTTGTGGAATTCACACGTCTCATTGTTTAAGGATGGGCGAACACCTAAAGACTGTCACGTTGCCAGACAGTTTGTTTCCATGTTTCATACTGAGCATAAGGGAAGATTGAAACTGAAAGGTGACAATCAACTTACCAGCATATTACCATGGCCCTCTCCATTCAATCTAGACTTGGCCTCAGAAGTGTTAAGCGCCCATGTGATCAAAACTAGTTTCGGGGACTGTACCTCTAAGATCCCAGGAACCAGCAGATCCATGAGAACTATCAGTCACCAGCACGTCTGAAAACCAGACTCTGAAACCAGGTACAATTCACCAAGCAGTCATAATACATAAACTATCCCAGTTTCAAAGTTCACCTGACAACCAACCCCTTGATATTCAACAATAAACCTTACAACTTGCTGTGAATTCTTCACTTTACATGCATGGCAGGGGCGGCACAGTAGCACAGTGGTTAGCACTGTTACTTCACAGCTCCAGGGTCCCAGGTACGATTCCTGACTTGCGTCACTATCTGCATGTTATCCCTGTGTCTGCCTGGGTTTTCTCCGGGTGCTCCGGTTTCCTCCCACAGTCCAAAGATGTGCAGGTTAGGTGGATTGGCCATGCTAAATTGCCCTTAGTGTCCAAAAAAGGTTAGGTGGGGTTACTGGGATAGGGTGAAGGTGTGGGCTTAAGTGGGGTGCTCTTTCCAAGGGCCGGTGCAGACTCGATGGGCCGAATTACCTTCTTCTGCACTGTAAATTCTATGATGCTATGACATGTCCTTCACTTCAACTTTAAATCATCGAATCCCACAGGCCTGCCACATGGGGCACCTTAAATCAGAAATGGAAGTAACTGCAAGCTGTAAAGGTGCTGTACCTTGGTCTGTATGGAATCTTTGTGCACGTGTATCTGTCATGTTTTGTTTTCTCAGTGCAAAATCTGAGATTAAATAATCTTCTTTATTTTAAACTCTCAAACTTTGCTGCTGAATTATTTAATTGGAACACACTCCCAAAGGTTAAAAAAGACATTTCTTTCCATACAAAATGTACGGACATAAATGGTTATCTTTACGAATCATAGAATTCCTACAGTGCAGAAGGAGGCTATTCGGCCCACTGAGTCTGCACTGACCCTCTGATAGAGCTCCCTACCTAGGTCCACTCCCCCACTTTAACCTTGTAACCTAACAAGTACTTCCTGGACACTAAAGGGCAATTGATTATGGCCAATCCATCTAACCTACATATTTTTTGGGCAGTGGGAGGAAACCCATTTAGACATGGGGAGAATGTACAAACTCTAAACAGACACCCAACGCCAAACCTGAACCCGGGTCCCTGGTGCTGTGAGGCATCAGTGTTAATCACTGTGCCATCGTGCCGCCAATAAGTTCTGTACATAATCCCTCTCAGTCGCCTTACACAGGAGAAACGTGAATTAAAATGAGGCATTGGAAGATATCTGATACCTATGGAACTTATCATGAAATTTTGCCTTCACGAGAGTAGAGAATTATGGAAAAACGGATAAAAATCAGCCGATTCATTTGCAATACAGCTTTTGCACAGAGCTTCTCCAATGATTATAAAGGCGACATATCTCACTGGTCATTCCGCTAAACAACTGATTCATGTATACATTCATGTGATGGTGTAATTCCTGCAACTGTATTAAGCGGGTGTTTTTTAGACCCAGTACTGCTGGGAAACATTTATTGTTGTCCATAGGGAGATGAGAGAATGTCACAATCGGGCAGTTTATTTAATCCACAATGGTAGATTAATGGCGCTGCCCATTTTTTCCCCTGGAAAACAGAACCATTTTGCAAAGAGTTTAATGCTCTCTTCACATACCAGTAAACAAATTTTAACTAAAGAAAACTTCCAAAAAGAGAGGAAAATCCTCCATATTGTGCACGCACAGCAAGGTTCTTCAAAAAAATATATATTATAGGGTACACAGTCATCTGTTCCCAACACATTAACATCTGTCCAAACTTGGATCAGCATCTAACCATTGGTTGAGGTCAGTTTAACTTGATGCTACTTCTAATTCAGTATTCAGGATTGTGTTAGAAGATTATAGTGCACAGCTGAAATCAGTCTGCTGCTTTTCACAGAGTTAGACTGCAATATAATGATATGGCCAGCACATTTTGCAAAGCTTACTACAGCTATTCATCAGATTTCCAGATTACAAGCATGAACCTGTCCATCTCTAGTTACAGCAACAACAAAAAAAAAAATTCCCTTCCTTCTGAACATTTAAAAAATGTATATAACTTATGACCTCGAGCAGCGGAATGGGAAATAAACACAAATACTACAAATCAGAGGTCAACATTTCAGGGGCAACAAAAACAAAGAAAAACTTCTGGAACCACATTACAATCAACACTTGCAGGCCAAAGAACGCAGAAATCAAAAAGCTGCAGACACTACTGACAATGGCAAGATATTTTGTCCCACTGGAACAGTAGGAAGGTGGGCAGAACACTCGAAAGATGATAATGTGCTGAAACCAAGCATGAGCAATCCTCCATCTATTCACTTGGGAAAAAAGAAACAGATTTTCCACATTCAAATGAGAATTTCGACATCAATGAGGTGGAGTTTCTCAACATGGTAAAAGGACTCAAAGAAATCTCCAGGATGCTATTGATTATAATGGAAGAGAGAAGGAATAGGTTTGTGGGATTCTGTTGGTCACCATAAACACTGGGGAGATAGCCTTAATTTAACAAATTAATGTGGCACCCAATTTAAAATGGATGACAAAATGTACCCAAGAAACTGCAAATATCTTAATTCTGCATTGCCACAAAGTACAATAATGGAAGCAGTAAATTTCGAGACCGCCTGAATGATAAGTTAGTAAATAGTATTACTGGATGTTAATTCCTTTACTTTTCTTATGAATAGTTTCTTAAATGGACCATGGGAAGTACTATTATCTGTAAACTTTCACCCCCAAAAACGTTTTGACAAAGTTCCGCAGCAAAGGTGTGGTAGCCTGCAGCTAGACTGCACAACTACACCGCAAGTCACAGATCAACTTCGAAGGTAGCAAATGCCGTAGGAGTCGAATTCAACACACAGCACAACCCACCCCCCTGAGAGTGAGCGACAGAAGCCCAACTTCAAGACCACAAGAGTGAAATTTGAGACTGACGTGCATATCAGGCCTCCACTTAGGATCTATTTTAGCAATTGTATAATACAAAGGGGAAGCAAGCATTTGCTAGTCAGAAAGGCCAAATAGTCTTTCTCTCCCCACCAGACCATCATTTACCTATCCACACTAATTAACTAAAATATTCAAGATCTTTAAAAACGTACATGAATTCGGTAGCTACCATCGTAAAAAGGGCACATTTCCTCTCATTCGCCTGATTCCCCCATGCTGACTGGATTTACCCTGTAATGCCTGCGCTGTTTCAATTGGGATTTGGAAGATCCCAGAAGAAATTAGCAGAATTGTTGGTTTGGAAAGTACTCTGCAGGCAGCAGCATTGCTGCTGACTGGAAGATCTAGGCAACCGAGTACAAAAGCAGGGAACCTTTATAGGCTTTTCACAGTACCTTCATTGCAGTGTTAATGTAAGCCTACTTGTGACAATAAAGATTAGTATAACGCTCTGGTTGGACTATTGTCTGGACACCACACTTTAGGAAGAATAGAGGAGATTTACTAGAATGGTCCCAGGGATGAGGGATTTTGAGGTTAGGTTGGGAAAGTTAGAGCTATTCTTGGAGAAAACGAGCTTTGAGGGATTTGCAGAAGATTATGACAGGTTTTGATAAGGTGGCCAGAGAAAGGCTGTTTTAGTTGGCTAATGATTCAATGGCTAGGGGACACATTAAGGTTTTGGGCAAGAGATGCAGGGTGGATGTAACAAAGAACTTTTTTTAATTCAGCGAGTTGTCAGGAGCCAAAACTTTCTGCTTTATGAAGGGGCTGGAAGGGAAGACGATCAATGATTTCAAAATGAAATTGTGTGAACACTCAGGAGAAACTTTGGGAGAAACTTTCAAGGCTACAGGGATACAGCAAGCGAATGGGTCTGACCAGATTGTTCTGCCTCGAGCTGGCATGGACGCAATGGGCTGAATGGCCTCTGTGCGGTTATGACACCAGATCTTGGTTTAAGAGTCAAGGTAAGTCGAGGAGGCACAACACAACAGAACGCAGTTTGGGCAGCGAGTTCCACATGTGAAAGCTGAAACCCCAATAGGGGGAAGCAAGGCCGAGCTGGAAAGAACAGCGGGAGTGGCCCCAATGCTATCACACCATTGAAACACACTGAATCCCCAGTCTTGCCGCTCACACACACACACATGTCTGCCACAAACATCCGCAACCCAGTCTAACGCACCATACCCAATCACATGGAGGCCAAATTTCCTGAAGCATTTGGAGGATGCTCTGCCCCCTGGCTCATTGTCCAGGGGAGGGTCACCAATGTGGTTAATTCGTGCACAAAATCGTTTAAATATACATCGAGCAAAACCAACCCCCCCCCCCAAAAAAAAATGGAAACAACGTTGCTTAATCCCCCCCCCCACGCCGACAGAAAAGAATCGAACTTCTGGTTTGAAAGTCCAATTGCCGACAAATCTCCTTTTACACAATTTGCCCCGTTCAGTTGTGTAACAAGGCCCCAAACGAGGGCAACTGCTCTGGTTTATGCCACCGCATACATACCGATCCGTAACCAGGATAAGCCATTGTGCCAGTGTGTCAGTTTCAGTCTGCAGGTCAGTATCAGCCTCAGGGTGCAGTTCGAGCTCCACTTCCTCTTCCCCCCAACTCGCAACACTTTCACTCTCACCGAGGGGGGGGCAGTTCCAAAAAGCCAAGCGACTCACCCGGGCCGAGGATAATTCTACCTCCTTCAGCAATAGATTTGAATTGATTTGTTAAAAGAGTTTGGGGATTTAATTACTTGATTGTGATCTCTGTCTTTTTTTACTCTGCCTCTGGGGTTCCTCCTCAGTCCCTCCCCACAATCTCTCACAATGGTATCTCCCACAGTGTATCCACTTCGGGCGCGGTTTCCTATTGAAAAGCTGCTGTCTGTCTGGCTGAGAGCTGGGGACCGCTTTCGGCGCTGTACCTCTCGGACATGCTTGGTGGGACTTGTCGGTTCTACTTATTCCGTCAGGCAACTGTTTTAATTATGAACAGCCCCGATTTCCCCTCCCGCCAGCCGCCCGTAAACAGAAAGGTGTTTTCATGATGTTTGATTTCCCCCCCTTTTATAAGTATTTTCCACAACCCTCCGATTTTGTAATGATTTGATACTCCATTAATAACCTTGGATTGGATTTGTTTATTGTCACGTGTACCGAGGTACAATGAAAAGTATTTTTCTGCGAGCAGCTCAACAAATCCTTAAGTACATGGGAAGAAAAAGGAATAAAAGAAAATACATACTAGGGCAACACAGGTACACAATGTAACTACATAAGCAGCATGGTGGTTAGCATAAATGCTTCACAGCTCCAGGGTCCCAGGTTCGATTCCCGGCTGGGTCACTGTGTGGCGTCTGCACGTCCTCCCCCTGTGTGCGTGGGTTTCCTCCGGGTGCTCCGGTTTCCTCCCACAGTCCAAAGATGTGCGGGTTAGGTGGATTGGCCATGCTAAATTGCCCGTAGTGTCCTAATAAAAGTAAGGTTAAGGGGGGTTGGGTTATGGGTATAGGGTGGATACGTGGGTTTGAGTAGGGTGATCATGGCTCGGCACAACATTGAGGGCCGAAGGGCCTGTTCTGTGCTGTACTGTTCTATGTTCTATGTTCTAAGCACCAGCATCGGATGAAGCATACAGGGTGTAGTGTTAACCAGGTTAGTCCTTAAGAGGGTCATCTAGGAGTCTGGTAACAGCGGGGAAGAAGCTGTTTTTGAGTTTGTTCGTACGTGTTCTCAGACTTCTGTATCTCCTGCCCAATGGAAGAAGTTGGAAGAGTGAGTGAGTCGGGTGGGAGGGAGCCTTGATTATGCTGCCCACTTTCCCCAGGCAGCGGGAGGTGTAGATGGAGTCAATGGATGGGAGGCAGGTTCATGTAATGGACTGGTGTTCACGACTCTCTGAAGTTTCTTGGGGTCCTGGCCGAGCAGTTGCCATACCAGGCTGTGATGCAGCCAGATAGGATACTTCCTATGGCGCATCTGTAAAAGTCGGTAAGGGTTAAAGTGGACATGCCGAATTTCCTAAGTTTCCTGAGGAAGTATAGGCGCTGTTGAGCTTTCTTGGTGGTAGCGTCGACGTGGGTGGACCAGGACAGATTTTTGGAGATGTGCACCCCTAGGAATTTGAAACTGCTAACCATCTCAACCTCGGCCCCGTTGATGCTGACGGGTGTGTACAGTACTTTGCTTCCTGAAGTCAGTGACCAGCTCTTTAGTTTTGCTGGCATTGAGGGAGAGATTGTTGTTGCTACACCACTCTACTAGGTTCTCTATCTCCCTCCTGTGTTCTGACTCGTCGTTATTCGAGATCCGGCCCACTATGGGCGTATCGACAGCAAACTTGGAGATGGAGTTGGAAACAAATTTTGCCAAGCAGTCATGTGTGTACAGGGAGTATAGTAGTGGGCTAAGTACGCAGCCTTGCAGGGCCAAGATATTGAGGACTATTGTGGAGGAGGTGTTGTTGTTCATTCTTACTGATTGTGGTCTGTTGGTCAGAAAGTCGAGGATCCAGTTGCAAAGTGGGGAGCCAAGTCCTAGGTTTTGGAGCTTTGATATGCGTTTAGCTGGGATTATGGTGTTGAAGGCGGAGCTGTAGTCAATAAATAGGAGTCTGAAGTATGAGTTCTTGTTGTAGAGATGCTCTAGAGATGAGTGTAGGGCCAGGGAAATGGCGTCTGATGTGGACCGGTTGCAATGGTTTGCGAATTGCAGTGGATCAAGGCGTTCTGGGAGTATGGAGGTGATGCACTTCATGATCAAACTCTCGAAGCACTTCATTACGACTGAAGTCAGGGCCACCGGGCCGTAGTCATTGAGGCACGTTGCCTGGTTCTTCTTTGGCACCAGTATGATGGTGGTCTTCTTGAAGCAGGTGGGGACCTCGGCGTGGAGTAGGGACAGGTTAAAGATGTCCGTGAACACCTCTGCCAGCTGGTCCGCGCAGGCTCTGAGTGCACGACCAGGGATCTCGTCCGGGCCCGTCGCCTTCCAAGGGTTCACTTTCAGGAAGACCGATCTGGCTTCGGAAGCTGTGATGGTGGGTATGGGTGAGTTATGGGCTGCTGGGGCACTCGACAGCAGATTGTTGGTTACCTGCTCGAACTGAGCATAGAATGCATTGAGTTCATCGGGGAGGGGTGCGCTGCTGCCGGAGATACTGCTTGGCTTCGCTTTGTAGCCTGTTATGTTGTTTAGTCCTTGCCACAACCGCCGAGAGTCTGTGATTCTAGCTTGGTTTGATATTCTCTCTTAGCATCGCGGATGGCTTTGCGGAGGTCGTACCTGGATTTCTTGTATAGGTCAGGGTTGTTTGACTTGAACGCCTCAAATCAATAGAGAGTCAATCTTGCGATTGAGCCATGGTTTCCGGTTGGGGAATGTACGTACTGCTTTCTTTGGCACGCAGTCGTCCACACATTTGCTGATGAAGTCTGTGACAGTGGTGGCATACTCATTTAAGTTGGTCGCTGAGTTCTTAAATATGGACCTAAGCAGTCACATAAGAGCTCTTCTGTTTCCTCGGACCAGCACTGCACAACCTTCTTAGCTGGATTCTCCCGCTTGAGTTTCTACTTGTAAGCCGGGAGAAGGAGCACTGTCTTATGGTCTGATTTCCCAAAGTGCAGTCGGGGATGGAACGGTAGGCACCCTTGATTTTGAGTAGCAGTGGTCAAGAGTGTTGTCGCCCCTGGTAGGACAGGAGATGTGCTGGTGCAATTTTGGCAGCACCCTCTTGAGGTTGGCCTTGTTGAAGTCTCCGGCCACGATGAACAAGGCCTCGGGATGTTCTGTTTCGTAGTTGTTTATTGATGAGACCATCAATTCATGCGACACGTGGTTAGAAGTGAACAGTAGTTTTAATCGTCTCACAACAGAGCCTGCCCGTGACGAGATGAACTCCAGATGAACTAGCAGGCAGGCTCTCAGCATCAACCTTTATACATCCGGTTAAGGGGAGGAGCCATGGGTGGAGCCATGGGCGGAGCCAAGGGTGGAGCCCTGTACAAGCTCCTCATCTCCCCCTATGGGTAGAGCCGCGCAACTACATGTGATCCAATACAATATACAGGCTCAACACATGTACAAAACAGTGTGGATTATTAGTATTTATAATTCACCACATTTATAACTGTGTACAGTTCGTCCAGGGACTTCCTCATTTCTGCCTGGGGTGGGATGTAGACCACTGTGATAATAGCTGACGCGAACTCACATGAAAGATAGTATGGGTGGCACTTCACGGTCAGATATTCTGTCTCTCCTTCCTAAAAACTGAATAGCCCTCAAAGCTTATTTCCCATCCTTGGTCACCTTGGAGCCATATCTCCGTCATCCCAACTATATCATATCCCTTTACTTCTATCTGCGCAACTAATTCATCCATTTTATTTTGAAGGTTCAGGTACAAAACCTTAAGGCTAGGCTTTGAACTTTCTTTGTCCGATCCCTCATATTTTTAACAGTCTTATTATCTGAAACAGGCCCTTGATTTCTCTGCCTAATACTTTTCTTATTCTCCTTGCTATCTTTTTCTCTTGTTCTTGATTCTCCCTGCTCTGAATTCATACATAGGTTACATAGTCCCACCCCCCCTGCCATATTAGTTTAAACCCTCCCCAATTGCACCAGCAAGTACCCCTCAAGGATATCAGTCCTAGTCCTGCCCAAGTATAACCCATCCAGTTTGTTCAGGTCCCACCTCCACCAGAACCGGTCCCAATGCCCCAGGAATCTGAAACCCTCACCCTGACACCATCTCTTTGGCCATATATTCATCCAATACATCCTGCTTTTCTACTCTGACTAGCACATGACACTGATAGTAATCCTGAGATCACTACCGTTGAGGTGCGACTTCTCAACATTCTTCCGAACTCCCTATATTCTGCTTTAAGGACCTCATCCCTGTTTTTACCTATGTCGTTGGTACCGATGTGTTCCACGACTACTGGCTGTTCACCCTTCCCCTCCAGAATGTCCATGGCTCCAGACATCCTTGACCCGAGCACCAGGGAGGCAACATACCATCCTGGAGTCTTGTTTGCGGCCACAGAAACGCCTATCTACTCTTCTTACAATCGAATCCTCTATATTGTATTCCCACACTTTGTACTCCTTCCTTCTGGGACGAGCAAGTGGAGATGAATTGTAGTAGGCACTGGTACAGAAGATCCCATAAAAACAATGTAGCTGAGGGCCAGGCATTTAAACATGGACAGAGCTCTTGTTCTGCTAGCGGGATGTTAGCACAGTGGTTAGCACTATTGCTTCACAGCGCCAGGTTCCCATGTTCGACTACTGGCTTGGGTGACTGCCTGTGCGTACTTTGCACATTCTCCGCGAGTTTGCATGGGTTTCCTCCATTAAGTCCCGAAAGACATACTTGTTAGGTGAATTGGACATTCTGAATTCTTCCTCAGTGTACCCGAACAGACTATGGGCTTTTCACAGTAACTTCATTGCAGTGTTAATGGAAGCTTATTTGTGACATTAATAATAAAGATTATTATTATTACATTGTTTAATTGCTGGAAGATTGGAACACTGCCTCCATTATGTGGCGACTAGGGGATTTTCACAGTAACATCATTGAAGCCTACTTGTGACAATAAGCAATTTTCATTTCATTAGCATTCGAAGCCAATGTTACAGATTCTAGCAGCTTGGGGGGGGGGGGGGGGGGGGGGGGGGGGGGGGGGAGTATATGTGATATAACTTCCACTTCTCCCCCTTGGTTTGGACAAGGGAAGTGGATTCCTGGTGTGGCTTTTTGAGATGGTTAATGTTCATTCATATGTTTACCAGAGCATTCAATGGTCCATTGTCTTCGCAGATGGATCATCTCTGTTGGCCATGGCTAGAAATGGAACAAAGAACCAAGAACAGTACAGCACAGGAACAGGCCCTTCGGCCCTCTAAGCCTCTGCTGATCATGATGCCTGTCAAAACTAAAACCTTCCACACTTCCGGGATCCGTATTCCCCTATTCCCGTCCTATTCGTGTATTTGTCAAGATGCCTCTTAAACGTTACTATTGTACCTGCTTCCACCACCTCCTCCGGCAGCGAGTTCCAGACACTCACCACCCTCTGTGTAAAAAAACTTCCCTCGCACATCTCCTGTAAACTTTGCCCCTCGTACCTTAAATCCATGTCCCCATGTAATTAACTTTTCCACCCTGGAATGTAAAGGGAACTTCATGCATTTCCTTGGAATTTGGTTTCTGCAGTCACGGGAGATATTAGCACCTCTGTGGAGATAATAACTTTGCTGTGACAGTTTAAAAAAAAATTAATTTGGAGTACTCAATTTTTTTTGCAATTAAGGGCAATTTAGCGTGACCAATTAACCTACCCTACACATCTTTGGGTTGTGGGGTTGAGACCTGTGGAGACACGGGGAGAATGTGCAAACTCCACACAGACAGTGACCCAGGGCCGGGATTGAACCTGGGTCCTTGGTGCCGTGAGGCAGCAGTGCTAACCACTGCACAACCGTACTTCCCATGTTTTAAAAAATATATATTTTAATTCTCCTTTTTCACATTTTCTCCCAAATTAACACCCACCAACAATAAACAATAAGCAGTGACGAATATAATGCCAATCCTCATATCAACAACAACAATCCCATCCTCCCACCAAACCCCCAAACAACTGTCCGCATGTTAACACAAACAAATAACAAAAAGGAATCAGGAATCACCCATAGTCACCATTAACACATACAGTTCCCCCTCCCCCCAGTCCTTGCAACACCCCCCCCCACTAATGTTCAATGTTATCCAATTCTTGAAAGTGCATAATTAATAATGCCCATGAATTGTAGAACCCCTCCACCCTCCCCCTCAGTTCAAATTTAACCTTATCAAGAGTCAAGAATTCCAACAGGTCCCCCCACCACGACAGGGCACAGGGTGGAAAGGTTGCTCTCCATCCCAACAGGATCCGCCTTTGGGCGATTAATGAGGCGAAGGCTACAATATCTGTCTCCGTACCCGTTTACAACCCTGGCTGGTCCGACATCCCGAATATGGCCTCCCTGGGGCCCGGGTCCAGTTTCACATACACCACTTTAGGAATTACCCTAAAAACCTCCTTCCAGTAATCCTCCAGCTTTGGACAGGACCAAGACATATGAACTTGATTTGCCCCCCCCCCCCCCCCCCCCTCCCGCCCGCCCCCAGAATGTTCACATACATCTTCTACCCCCTCAAAGAGCCGGCTCATCCTCGCCCTTGTGTGGTGTGTTCTGTATACCACCTTCAGCTGTGTCAGCCCCAACCTCGCGCACAAGGTGGAGGCGTTCACTCACCTGAGCACCTCACACCAGAACCCCTCCTCCATATCCTCTTCCAACTCTTCCTCCCACTTTACTTTGATCCCTTCCAGTGATGCCTTCTCCTCATCCAAAATTGCCCTGTAAACCACCGACACTACCCCCTTCTCCAGTTCCCCTGTTGTCAGCATCTCCCCAGCAATGTGGAGGCCGCTCCACTGGGAAGTTCTGTATCTCCTTTCTGGCAAAATCTCGAACCTGCATGTATCTAAACATTTCCCGCTGCTCCAGCTCATACTTCGCTACCGTACTTCCCAAGTTGCTGTGATCGCTGAAAGCTAGAAATTCCTTTTGTATGAGCTGCAGCCAATCATGGCTTCAGACAGTATAAATCCATTATATATATATTTTTTAAATCATATGAAGTAGCCAGGATAATATAGGTAGATATATTTTTATTCCATGCCTTCTTGCATTGACAGTAGGAACAGGTGAGATTTTAATTAAAATAGGAAATGTTGAAAACAGCAGGTCAGTAAGCTTTGTAGAAAGAAAGCAAATGCATGAATGTTGCAGCCCTTCCACCAGAAAACCATCTACATCTGTTCTGAGGAAGGGCTAAATGCCTGAAGCATTAACTTGTCTGTTGACTGATCTGCTGAGTGTTTCCATCTGTTTTTCTCTTTGGATTTTCACCATTTTCAGTTTTTTGCCTTTTGTGTGTGTTTTAATTAAACTAAGTCTATTTTCTAGTCCATGCAAAGGTTCACGTTTCTCAGTCTAGCACTCCATTGTCAACACATAAGAACAGCCGGGCCAGTCAGCCCCGCTCGCCTATTCTGTACTTAGTTGGATCATGGCTGAGCTATTTACTATTTACATACTTTACACTCTTCAGGAATCTTGTGGAATCTGTTTGGGTGGGTGGAAATGAGGAATAGTCAGGAAAAGAAGTCACTAGTGGGACTAGTCTACAGTTCCCCTAACAGTAACCACAATGTAGGGCAAAGTCTACAAGAAGAAATGTTGGCTGTAAATGAACAGCAATAATCATGGATGAATATAAGCTATATTTACACTGGAATAAAATCAAATCCATGTTTGTAGTAACATGGATGAAGAATTCTTCGAATGCTTTTGAGACAGTTTCTTAGAATATCATGTACTGGAGCCAACCAGAGAACAGGTTATTTTAGTATTGTGTAATATGACAGTAATAATTAATGAGCTCATAGTATAGACACCCCTAGGTGACATGATTGAAATTTATATTCAATTTGAAAGGGAGAAGAGTGGGTCTCAGACTAGTATTTTAAACTTAAGTAAGTGCAACCATGTGGGCATGAAAATTGAGCTAGGTGAAGTGAACTGGAGTACTAGGCTAAGGGGTAGATCAATAAAGAAGCAACGGTAGACATTTAAGGGGATATTTCAGAATAATCAGAATAAGTATATTCCTGCTGTAAAGAAAAATTCTAAAGGGAGGAACTCCCATCCCTGGTTAACTAAAGAAATTAAAGAAAGCATCAAACTTAAATATTAATACTTTGTCCAGGCGAACAAAGTTTTTGCAGACATTTTGGTCCCAAATTTCCTGATCACGATGGATGGGCGGGTGGGAATTTTCAGTGTCCTGCGAAGTGTGGTGCAACCAGAAAGAACAGGCTCGAAAATCTATGATGAGGTTTTAAAAAAAGATAATTTTTTTTTGAAACTTTAAATTTATAATAACCATGACTTCAACATCAAATAACCCAGAAAGTGGATATTACATAATACAATATCATTATAAAAAAGGAAACACAGAACCGATCATATAAATCCCACCCAAAGTAAAGGAACACTGTGCTACAGTGGTTGGCACTGCTGCCTCACGGCGCCGAGGACCCGGATTCGATTACGGCCCCGGGTCACTGTCCGTGTGGAGTTTGCACATTCTCCCCATGTCTGTGGGTCTCACGCCCACAATCCAAAGATATGCACGGTAGCTGATTGGCCACGCTAAATTGCCTCTGAATTAGAAAAAAAACTAATAAAAATAAATCCCACCCAAAGAAAGACAAAAATAACCTACCCCCCAACATTAATAACTACCCCCTCCCCTTTAAACAGCTGATAGTGACTAACCTTTTAAAGTAGGAAATTAATGGCTGCCACCTCAGGTAGAACCCCTCCACCGATTCCCTCACGCTGTATTTGATCTTTTCCTGATATAAAAATTCCATAAAGTCACCCGACCAGGCCAAAGCACTGGGTGGAGTGGAAGATCTCCATCCTAGCAGAACTCGCCTCCGGACTATCAACGAGACAAAGCGAGCCAAGAACATCTGCCTTCACCCCGGTTCTGCAGCCTCAGCGTGTCCGACACCAAAAATGAACCCAATGGACATGGCTCCAGATTAATGTTAAAGACAGGAGTGGCATCAATGGGCCTTGCCTCGTACCTCTACTGAATAGAAAATACCCCAAACCGATGCATGAGTGCGTACACTGGCCGTAGGGGTTCTACACAATAGCCAAACCCATCAAATGAATTTCTGCCCAAATCCAAATCTGCCAAGCATCTCAAAAAGGTTTTCCACCCTGTCAAATGCTTTCTCAGCATCCATATAGTCACCTCTGGTTCGGGGGCTGGAGAGGGGGAGAGGACAACATTCAGCACACGCTATATATTAACTAATAACTGCCACCCCTTATCTATTTTGGTCTTCTACAATGACCTCCGGGACACAGGCCTCCAATCACAATGCCAGTACCTTGGCCAGTAGCTTGGCGTCCACGTTCCAAAGAGAGATGGGCCACTATGATCCACATTCCATGGGGTCCGTATCCATTTAATAATAATAATAATCTTTATCAGAGTCATAAGTAGGCTTGCCTTAACGAAGTTACTGTGAAAACCCCTTAGTCGCCACACTACGGCACCTGTTCAGGTACACTGAGGGGCAATTCAGAATGTCCAATTCACTTAACAAGCACGTCTTTCGGGACTTGTGGGAGGAAACCGGAGCACTCAGAGGAAACCCACGCAGAACGGGTAGAATGTTCAGATTCCACACAGACAGTGATCCAAGCCAGGAATTAAACAAGGGTCCCTGACGTCGTGAAGCAACAGAGCTAACCACTGTGCAACCATGCTGCCATTTCAAAATGAGGGAACTAGAGACCTACAAAAGTGTGTCATCATAGAATTCCTATAGTGCAGGAGGAAGCCATCTGCCCATTGAGTCTGCACCGATCCATTCCACCATATACCAGTAATCCAGCACACTAAGGGGCAATTTAGCATGGCCAATCCACCTAACCTGCTCATCTTTGGACTGTGGGAGGAAATCCACGCAGACACAGGGAGAAAGTGCAAGCTCCACACAGATAGTCGCCCAAGGCCAGAATTGAATCTGGGCCCCTGGCACTGTGAGGCAGCAGTGCCAACCACTGTGCTACCCTGCTGGGCGATGAACCCCGAGTTAAAGAATCATGGAACATATATACTATCAATGGCACCAACACAAATATCTTCAACTGGGAACCTATCATGTTCAACTGGGAGCCTTACATGTTTGCATCAGCCCAATGCCTTCAGTATATCCTCAGGACTTAACGGGGCCTCCAACACCTCCCTTCTTTCTCTCACCACCACCGGGAAGGACAATCCATCTAGGAACTATAATATGTCCGATCCACTCCCCTGGGAACTGAGACCCATGCAGACCCGGGGCTGTTTAGCACAGGGATAAATCGCTGGCTTTGAAAGCAGGCCAGCAGCACGTTTCGATTCCCATAACAGCCTCCCCGAACAGGTGCCGGAATGTGGTGACTAGGGGCGTTTCACAGTAACTTCATTTGAAGCCTACTCGTGACAATAAGCGATTTTCAATTTTCAACAGGGAGAATGTGCAAACACCACACGGATAATGACCTGGGCCCGTGATTGAACCCGGATCCTCGGCGGCGTGAGGCAGCAGTGCTAACCACTGCGCCACCGTGCCGCCCTTATACAGAGTGGGGGTAAAAAGGGGTGTGATGATATGCATAAGGCAAGTTTGTACATAATGTTAAGCATGATCTCCAAGCACTAGGTGGCATTGTAAACCCATCTCGTGACCCTGTGGTCTGGGAGTTGGGAGCAGGTCGTGCTGGAAGATAGACATATTTACAGTAGTTCCACAATAGTTGATTAGTGTTCGTAGATTATTATTTTATTCATCCTAGTTATCTTATTACGCAGTTGTTCTGCAATAAATTATTTCAACTACATGTTCTGTAATTCATCATTCTCTTCGGCCAGTCTACAGAACATGACAAGAGGCACATCAACTCGCCTGTTGGAGAAAGAAACAGCAAGTCTCAAACAAGAATTCTAAAAAGCAAGAACCAAATATATCAAATGAAAAATCGAACAGAGGGAAAAGTATCCATGTGATACAAAAAGGGCAGAAAAAAGAGCCAGTCACAATCAGATGACGGACTGTCATTGAACATACTGGCCATTGCAGGTGCAATGAACTGTTACTTATAACTCCTTTACTGGACGGACAACCCGTGAAAATGGAGGTGGACACTGCAGTAGCCATTTCATTGGTGCCAGAAACTGTTTACCAAGAGAATCTGTGACATATTGTCTTAAAATCCTTAAAGATAACACTTATACCGGGAAAATTGTTTTGTTGAGGGGCCATATCGATGTAAATGTGCAGCTAAACAGACAGACTGCAGACTGTCCCTGCACATCGTTAAAGGTAACTATCCAGCCCTAATGGGGAGAACCTGGTTAGAGAGAATGAAGCTAAATTGGACCGTGGTAAATCTCATATTAGATGTCATAACAGGCCCCACCAGAAGCCTAAAGAAACAGAAAGTAGCAGCTGCTGAAAAATCTCTAAAGGCAGTCAAGGCTGAGGCTAGCAGTGCTGGCACCAAGACGATAAAGGCTCAGTATACTGTAACAAGTTTGATTCAGGATTAAAAAGCAAAGGGTGAGGATTTTACGGAAGATGCGTATGAATGCTTTGACAAAAATGAAGGTCAGTGAAAAATTCAGCGAGGATGTCCGGAATGCATTTACATGTTCCCTTTGTCAATTCTGAACGACAGAGATTGAGGCACATCTGGAAATGTCTGGCCATAAGGGAACTTTTGAGTTCATTGGAGAGAACATTCAGTTTGGGAAAAGAGCTGCTGACTTCCTTCATGCATCAATGGCCAACAAGAATAAAAAGATAGCTGATAGTAAACAACGGTAACAACAGGGAAAATGGAGCCGGCACAGAAGCTCATGAAGGATGTTTGGATGTGAGTTGCTCCTGATAACCAAAGGAAAAGATTTGGAGCTGCTCAAAGTGAAGATTGCAACGTCTTTTTTTTAAAAAATAATTTTATTGAAAATCTTTTACAAAATATATAACAACAAACAGTAACAAACAATAATAAAACAACATAATAAGCATAACACCCCCAAGACCGTAACAACGCATATATCGAGCCCCCCCCCAAACATGGTAAACAACAAGAGAACTTGAAAATAAATAAAATAAAATAAACATAGTCAACACCCCCCCCACCCCCCCCCCCCCCCCCCCCCCCCCCCCCCCCCCCCCCGGTTGCTGCTGCTGCTGACCTAGTTCCCTATCGTTGAGCCAGAAAGTCGAGGAAAGGCTGCCACCGCCTAAAGAACCCTTGTACCGATCCTCTCAGGGCGAATTTGACCTTCTCCAGCTTAATAAAACCCGCCATGTCATTGATCCAGGTCTCCACGCTTGGGGGTCTCGCATCCTTCCACTGTAGCGAGCACTTTTCCAGGAGACTCATCCGGAGTGAGACTCATACAGAGTGGGAGATTGAAACTTGGTAATTTGGTGCAGTGAGGTAATTCGGTGCAGAGTGTGAGGAGGTGCTCTTTAACCCTGGTAAGTGACTGGTAAATAGTCTCTCTTTTTCTTTTCATTGTCTAATTTATTTATTTTTATTTTGAAATTCTAGTTGTTTAAGTTTACCAAGGGTTTAAGACATGGCAGGAGATCCCAGACCCGTGTCATGCTCCTCGTGTGGAATGTGGGAGCTCAGGGACACGCCCACTGTCCCTGGCTCCTTCACGTGCAAGAAGTGTGTTCAGTTGCAGCTCTTGTCAGACCGCTTGACGGCTCTGGAGCTGCGGATGGACTCACTTTGGAGCATCCGCGATGCTGAGGAGGTCGTGGATAGCACGTTTAGCGAGTTGGTCACACCGCAGGTGAAGGTTACTGAGGGAGATAGAAAATGGGTGACCAAAAGAAAGAGCAAGAGTAGGAAGGCAGTGCAGGTGTCCCCTGCGGTCATCTCCCTGCAAAACAGATATACCGCTTTGGATACTGTTGAGGGAGATGGCTCACCAGGGGAAGGCAGCAGCAGCCAGGTTCATGGCACCGTGGCTGGCTCTGCTGCACAGCAGGGCAGGAAGAAAAATGGCAGGGCTATAGTGATAGGGGACTCGATCGTAAGGGGAATAGACAGGCGGTTCTGTGGACGCAATCGAGACTCCAGGATGGTATGTTGCCTCCCTGGTGCAAGGGTCAAGGATGTCTCGGAGCGGCTGCAGGACATTCTGGGGGGGGGGAGGGTGAACAGCCAGCTGTCGTGGTGCACATAGGCACCAACGATATAGGTAAAAAACGGGATGAGGTCCTACAAGCGGAATTCAGGGAGTTAGGAGTTAAACTAAAAAGTAGGACCTCAAAGGTAGTAATCTCAGGATTGCTACCAGTGCCACGAGCTAGTCAGAGTAGGAATGTCAGGATAGATAGGATGAATGCGCGGCTCGAGAGATGGTGCAAGAGGGAGGGATTCAAATTCCTGGGGCATTGGGACCGGTTCTGGGGGAGGTGGGATCAGTACAAACCGGACGGTCTGCACTTGGGCAGGACTGGAACCGATGTCCTAGGGGGGGTGTTTTTCTAGAGCTGTTGGGGAGGGTTTAAACTAATGTGGCAGGGGGATGGGAACCAATGCTGGAAGTTGGAAGGTAGTAAAACAGGGACAGAAACAAAAGGAAGTAAGGGGAAAAGTGCAAGGCAGAGAAGACATAGTTAGAAATCCATAAGGGCGACAGTACAAGGTACAGTGACTGAGGGGAGCACAGTGAATAGGCCCAGTAATAACAAAAGGAATAAAACTAGAGATGTTAAGATTCAAAACAGAGGTAAAAAAACCAACCTAAGTGTACTTTACCTGAATGCTCGTAGTATTCGGAATAAAGTAAATGAGTTGGTGGCACAAATCATCGTAAATGACTATGATTTAGTGGCCATTACTGAAACATGGTTAAAGGATGGTCACGACTGGGAGTTAAATATCCAAGGGTATCAAACTATTCGGAAGGACAGAGTGGATGGTAAGGGAGGTGGTGTTGCTCTGTTATTTAAGGATGACATCCGGGCAATAGTAAGGGATGACATCGGTGCTATGGAGGATAAGGTTGAATCCATTTGGGTGGAAATCAGGAACAGTAAGGCGAAAAAGTCACTGATAGGAGTAGTCTATCGGCCACCAAATAGTAACGAGATGGTGGGGCAGGCAATAAACAAAGAAATAACTGATGCATGTAGAAATGGTACAGCAGTTATCATGGGGGATTTTAATCTACATGTCGATTGGTTTAACCAGGTCGGTCAAGGCAACCGTGAGGAGGAGTTTATAGAATGTATCCGCGATAGTTTCCTAGAACAGTATGTAATGGAACCTACGAGGGAACAAGCGGTCCTAGATCTTGTCCTGTGTAATGAGACAGGATTGATTCATGATCTCATAGTTAGGGATCCTCTCGGAAGGAGCGATCACAATATGGTGGAATTTAAAATACAGATGGAGGGTGAGAAAGTAAAATCAAATACTAGTGTTTTGTGTTTAAACAAAGGAGATTACAAGGGGATGAGAGAAGAACTAGCTAAGGTAGACTGGGAGCTAAGACTTTATGGTGGAACAGTTGAGGAACAGTGGAGAACCTTCCAAGCGATTTTTCACAGTGCTCAGCAAAGGTTTATACCAACAAAAAGGAAGGACGGAAGAAAGAGGGAAAATCGACCGTGGACATCTAAGGAAATAAGGGAGAGTATCAAATTGAAGGAAAAAGCATATAAAGTGGTAAAGATTGCTGGGAGATTAGAGGACTGGGAAATCTTTAGGGGGCAACAGAAAGCTACTAAAAAAGCTATAAAGAAGAGTAAGATAGAGTATGAGAGTAAACTTGCTCAGAATATAAAAACAGACAGTAAAAGTTTTTACAAATATATAAGACAAAAAAGAGTGGCTAAGGTAAATATTGGTCCTTTAGAGGATGAGAAGGGAGTTTTAATAATGGGAAATGAGGAAATGGCTGAGGAACTGAACAGGTTTTTTGGGTCGGTCTTCACAGTGGAAGACACAAATAACATGCCAGCGACAGATAGAAATGAGGCTATGACAGGTGAGGACCTTGAGAGGATTGTTATCACTAAGGAGGGAGTGATGGGCAAGCTAATGGGGCTAAAGGTAGACAAGTCTCCTGGCCCTGATGGAATGCATCCCAGAGTGCTAAAAGAGATGGCTAGGGAAATTGCAGATGCACTAGTGATAATTTACCGAAATTCACTAGACTCTGGGGTGGTCCCGGTGGATTGGAAATTAGCAAACGTGACGCCACTGTTTAAAAAAGGAGGTAGGCAGAAAGCAGGAAATTATAGGCCAGTGAGTTTAACTTCGGTAATAGGGAAGATGCTGGAATCTATCATCAAGGAAGAAATTGCGAGGCATCTGGATAGAAATTGTCCCATTGGGCAGACGCAGCATGGGTTCGTAAAAGGCAGGTCATGCCTAACTAATTTAGTGGAATTTTTTGAGGACATTACCAGTGCAGTAGATAACGGGGAGCCGATGGATGTGGTATATCTGGATTTCCAGAAAGCCTTTGACAAGGTGCCACACAAAAGGTTGCTGCATAAGATAAAGATGCATGGCATTAAGGGTAAAGTAGTAGCATGGAAAGAGAATTGGTTAATTAATAGAAAGCAAAGAGTTGGGATAAATGGGTGTTTCTCTGGTTGGCAATCAGTAGCTAGTGGTGTCCCTCAGGGATCCGTGTTGGGCCCACAATTGTTCACAATTTACATTGATGATTTGGAGTTGGGGACCAAGGGCAATGTGTCCAAGTTTGCAGATGACACTAAGATGAGTGGTAAAGCGAAAAGTGCAGAGGATACTGGAAGTCTGCAGAGGGATTTGGATAGGTTAAGTGAATGGGCTTGGGTCTGGCAGATGGAATACAATGTTGACAAATGTGAGGTTATCCATTTTGGTAGGAATAACAGCAAACGGGATTATTATTTAAACCATAAAATATTAAAGCATGCCGCTGTTCAGAGAGACCTGGGTGTGCTAGTGCATGAGTCACAGAAGGTTGGTTTACAAGTGCAACAGGTGATTAAGAAGGCAAATGGAATTTTGTCCTTCATTGCTAGAGGGATGGAGTTTAAGACTAGGGAGGTTATGTTGCAATTGTATAAGGTGTTAGTGCGGCCACACCTGGAGTATTGTGTTCAGTTTTGGTCTCCTTACTTGAGAAAGGACGTACTGGCGCTGGAGGGGGTGCAGAGGAGATTCACTAGGTTAATCCCAGAGCTGAAGGGGTTGGATTATGAGGAGAGGTTGAGTAGACTGGGACTGTACTCGTTGGAATTTAGAAGGATGAGGGGGGATCTTATAGAAACATTTAAAATTATGAAGGGAATAGATAGGATAGATGCGGGCAGGTTGTTTCCACTGGCGGGTGACAGCAGAACTAGGGGGCATAGCCTCAAAATAAGGGGAAGTAGATTTAGGACTGAGTTTAGGAGGAACTTCTTCACCCAAAGGGTTGTGAATCTATGGAATTCCTTGCCCAGTGAAGCAGTTGAGGCTCCTTCATTACATGTTTTTAAGGTAAAGATAGATAGTTTTTTGAAGAATAAAGGGATTAAGGGTTATGGTGTTCGGGCCGGAAAGTGGAGCTGAGTCCACAAAAGATCAGCCATGATCTAATTGAATGGCGGAGCAGGCTCGAGGGGCCAGATGGCCTACTCCTGCTCCTAGTTCTTATGTTCTTATGTTCTTATATAGCACGATCCTCCGCCGGGCTACTAGGGACGCAAAGGCCAAAACACCGGCCTCTTTCGCCTCCTGCACTCCCGGCTCTACCCCAACCCCAAAAATCGCGAGTCCCCAGCCTGGCTTGACCCTGGATCCTACCACCCTCGACACCGTCCTCGTCACCCCCTTCCAGAACTCCTCCAGTGCCGGGCATGCCCAGAACATATGGGCATGGTTCGCTGGACTCCCCGAACACCTGGCACACCTGTCTTCGCCCCCAAAGAACCTACTCATCCTAGTCCCGGACATATAGGCCCGGAGCAGCACCTTGAATTGGATGAGGCTAAGCCGCGCACATGAGGAGGAAGAGTTAACCCTCTCCAGGGCATCCGCCCATGTCCCATCCTCGATCTGCTCCCCCAGCTCCCCCTCCCACTTAGCCTTTAGCTCCTCTACTGACGCCTCCTCCACCTCCTGCATTACCTATATCAGATACCTTCCCATCCCCGACCCAGACCCCCAAAAGCACCCTGTGAAGATTGCAACATCAATATTCTTTTCCTATTCCAGTCTGTACACCAAAGTCCAAAGAACCCTTTTGGAAATCCTCAGGAGCAACAGCTTCAGCCAAATAGTTTAGAAGTTACATTCCAGAAACAAGATATAACACGTGAAGGTGAATGCAGAGAGAATGAAACGTCGAGGGGAAAGATGCAGAGGCTGTGCTACGAGATTGATATAAAGGAGGCCCTACAATGCTGTCTAGAGGGGCTGTGGTTGGCAACTAAAAAACAGATTAACAGCTTGGGGCAAGAACTAAAGAGGCTGGAAAGGGAGCTTGGGTGAAGATGGAGAACTCCAACACCCGCTAAGGTCTATTCTGGGTGTACTACACTCAGCAATGTTCATAGCCTCTAAAGTGAAAGCTCTGAAAAAGCAGCAAATCAGGTTTTGCGATGTGAGAACAGGGCTAAATATTGCGTTTTTCACAAAGGTCAAGAAATATTGGCAAGCAGCTATACCATCAGTGAGAAGTGGGTGCCTGTCATTGTATTAACATAGATATGTACACGCGGTAAGGTAACAATCAGAATGCTATACAGACCAAGTTACCATAGAGTTACATTGGACTCTCCTGGACTTACCCTCATGTGTGACCATCCTCGTGTACGCCTTACAACCTTCTGCTGGTATTTGGATGTCACCTGACTTATGTCTGAAGCCACCTGCTGGTGGGAGGTCACACTGCTGAGTACATGCAATATTGTCTACAGGCATATCACCTCATCTCCCCTTCCTTTGGAGATATTGATGTTTATGGACAAAAATGATTAATATCTTTACTTTACACATTTGGTTTATGCATAAACAATATATGCAAATTTAACTGGTATGTGCATAGACATGATATGCCCGCTCAGTGTATGTCCCTTGCACAGAGCTTATTGTCCTCCCACATGGGATCACCCCTGTGTTCACTTGGGCTGCTGCCAATCGTTTTGAAGACTGAATTGCGTGCTGGACCCTTGCTTCGTATTCGTTTGACGCAATGCCCTTTGTAGGCATGTATCCTTGACACCCATGCGCCACCAGTTTTTTCTTTTTTGTATCGTCACAGTACGCTGTTCGACGTCTTCTCTTTTGTTTTCATCAGTGGCATGCTATAGCTCTCCCACTCTTCTCTTCCTCTTTTTTATCTTAACGATCATTTGGCGAGTGCTTTACTTTTGTGTGTTTGGGTTTGGCAACCCGTGTCTTGGTGTTGGTCTGCACTCTGTGCATAGAAGTGTGTGGATCCTCAGTTGGGACCTCTGGTGCCAGCATGCTTCCAAGGGATTGTGCAGCCACGCCCCATTTGTCCCCTCAACTGGATGTTGGAGAGCCTCGCTCTCTGGTGCCTAGGTGGAAGTCACATCTATAACATCAGGTGCTGTTTCTTCTTGGCTTGTTGGAACAACGATTGATTGCTCCTCATCACTGGAAATTCCGATACAAACGTTCTCTGGCCCTGACAATCCAGGTGATGAGCCAGCCAGGTCTTGCTCTAGTATATATGTGTGATTCATTGAGCTACATGGTGATATAATCAGAAGCTCCTCCAACTCATCCTCCGGTGGAGTAGCCTCGAGCATCAGGGAGTCAACTAGCGGTACCATTCCAGACGCCTAAGATGATTCACTATGTGCCTCTGGAGCCAGCTTCTCCAAGATTGGTACGATGTCTTCTGTTATTAGCTTATTCGAGAGCTGTTCCTCCGAGGTGTCGGCCACTCCAAACTCACTTTTCAGCAGTTCACCTCGATGGCCGCGGAGATGGGGCTGATACGAGATCAGCAGCGGCAGCTCCAGGAGAACGTTGAAGACCTGGAGAATCGGTTGCGCAGGCAGAATATCGAGATTGTGGGCCTGCCAGAGGGGAATGAAGGAGCCGATGCTGGCACGAATGCGGGGAGGATGCTGGAGAAGCTGCGAGGAAAGGGTGCGTTTGTATGGCCTCTGGAGGTGAATCGAGCGCATAGGGCGCTGATGAGGAAATCCCAGGGGAACGAGCTGCTGAGGGTGATGGTGGTGCGGTTGCACCGTTTCCTGGACAAGGAGCGGATCATGAGGTGGGCCAGGCAGATGAGGCACTGCATCTGTGTGGGGCGGGGGGGGGGGGGGAGGGGGCAGTGAAGTCCGAGTGTACCAGGACCTGGATGCAGAGCTGGCAAAGAGGAGAGCAAGTTTCAAGGCGGTCCTCTACAAGAAGGGGTGAAGTTTGGGTTGCTGTACCCGGCACATCCGTGGGTGACCTACGAAGGCGGGGAGCTGTGCTTTGGGACGGCCGGGAAGGCGATAGAATTTGTCAGAGACAATGGACTGGCAGGAGAAGGTGGACATCGAACCTTTGCATTGCTTTGCTCCAGAGTCCCCACCCTATTTCAAACCCAAGTCTTCCTCCCATTTCCTCCTCGTCGCGTCCAGTTATACGTCGGCCCTCTCTATCAGTCTTTTGAACATGTCACTACAGCTCCCTCTGCCTAGAATGTGTCCGTCCAGTAGTTCTTCTAATAGTCTCTGCCGTGGTGGTCGCGGGTATGTCCTTGTCTCCTTCTGTAGGAAGTTTTTCAACTGCAGGTACCTGAGTTCTTTGCCCTTTTCCAGCAGAAATCTCTCCGTCATTTCGTCCAGTTACACCATTAGTGTATAGGTCCCTGACTGTCAATGTCTCCCCGTCCTGTCTCCTTTTAAAGGTGGCGTCAGTCGGTGCTGGGGTGAACCTATGGTTATTGCAGATGGGGGCTTTGTCGGACTTTGCGGTCAGTCTGAATTGCTGCCGTAGTTGGTTCCAAGTCTGGAAGGTGGCTACCACCACTGGGCTGCTGGAGTGTTGTTTGGGTGGGAATGGGAGTGCTGCCGTGGCGAGGGCCCAGAGCGAGGTCCCCTTGTTTAAACGGCAGTCCCCACAGTGCTGCCCCTCCCCCTTGCAGGTTCACTGGGAAGATCGCGCTTTTGCTCATGCTGCGTTTGTAGCCCGAGAAGGCACCAAACTCTTTCAGGAGCGCGATGATTCCTTCCATGCTGCTTTGTCGGTCCGAGATGTAGAGGAGCAGGTCACCTGCATGGAGAGAGACTCTGCGCTCTCTGCCTCCTCTTTGGATCCCCCTCCAGTTCTTTGCTGTGCTGAGTGCAATTGCTAATGGTTTGATCGCTAGGGCGAATAACAGCGAGGACAATGGGCATCCCTGCCTGGTGCCCCTGTGCAGCTGGAAGTACTGGGATTTGGTGTTGTTTGTCCATGGGCGTTGTATAGGAGTTTCACCCAACCTGTTCCCATACCGAACCACTCCAGCACCTCTATGAGGTATTTGCACTCAACTCTGTGAAAGGCCTTTTCTGCGACCAGGGAGACGATCACCTAGATGGGGTCATGATCACGTTCAGCAGGCGCCTGATGTTTGACGTTAGCTGCCCACCATTGATAAAGCCCGTTTGATCCTCTGCGATAACATTTGGTACGCTGTTCTCCAGTCTTTTGCCTCGGATCTTTGCCAATATTTTGGCGTCTACGTTTAGTAGTGAGATGGGTCTGTATGAACCGCATTTCGTCTGATCTTTGTCTTTCTTAGGCATTAGCGAGACTGAGGCTGTGCCCCTTGCCAACGAGTCTGTGAACAATTGCCGCAGGTGCGGGGCCAGTGCTGATGCATATTTTTTGTCTGCCTCGTCTTGTCCCAGCATCTTCCGCACCTGCATGGAGCTAATACTCTCCATGATCTCTCCCAGTTCTAGTGGTGCTTCCAAGCCTCGTTTCCTGTCCTCCCCCATGACTGGCATGTGCAGTCCATCGAGGAACTGTTTCTTCCCTGAGACCCTGCCGGGGGCTCTGGGGTATACAAACCCCGGTAAAAGGCCTTGAAGGTCTTTTAACCTTGTCTGGGTCTGTTTCTAGTGTACCTCTGCTATCCCTAATTTACGCAATCTCTCTAGTGGCTGCCTGCTTTCTCAGCTGGTGCGCCAGTAGGCACCGTTTTCCTTGTGGCGAGCAGGTCAAAGTCCATTTGTAGCTTTTTCCTCTCCGCCAGGAGCTCGATGGTCGGGGCCTCCGAGTATTTACGGTCTACCTCCAGTATGGAGTCGACCAACTGCTGCCTTCGCCGCTCTCTCCTCCCTGGCTCTTCACGCTTTAAAAGTGATAACTTCCCCTCTAATCAGGGCCTTTAGCGCCTCCCAGAACGTGGAGGGTGAGACCGCCCCGTTCTGGTTGTTCTCCATATACTCTGCTATGGCCTGTGATAATCTCTTGCTGAAGGCCTTGTCGGCCAGTAGTGCCATGGCCAACCTCCATGTGGGGTGTTGGGCCCGGCCTGTCTCCAACCTCACATCCATATAATGTGAAGCGTGGTCGGAGATTACGATTGCGGAGTATTCCGCCTTGACCAGCCCTTGACTGATTTCCCCACCACAAAGAAGTTGATCCTAGAGTATACATTATGTACTGGGGAGAAGAAGGAGAACTCAGACCTCCAAGGGTCTATCGTCCCCATCTGCTCCATAAAGCGACGGAGTTCCTTCGCCATGTTCGAGGTCTTCCTGGGGTTTGACCTGTCTGTCTGTGGGTCCAGTACACACTTAAAGACCCCCACATGATCAGTCGGTGCGTTGCTTTGTCGGGGATTTTCGCCATGGTCTTCTTAATGAATTTTGTGTCGTCCCAGTTGGGAGCGAACACATTAATGAGTACTACCGGTGCCCTGCCTAGGGCCCCGCTGAGCATGACATACCGTCCCCCTGGGTCCGTTACTTTCTTCGTCGCCTTGAACATCGTCATCTTATTTATCAGAATGGCTAACCCCCTGGCCCTTGTCCCGTAGCAGGAATGGTAGGTCTGTCCCACCCAGCCCTTCCTTACCCGCAGTCGGTCCTGCTCCCTCAGGTGTGTCTCTTGGAGGAAGACTATGTCTGCTTTCATGTTTCTTAGGTGGGTGAAGACTCTGGATCTTTCCACTGGGCCATTAAGTCCCCTGACATTCCAGATGACCATCCTGATGGAGGTTTTTTTGTCCCTCCATTCCTGTGGGATTAACCATACTTACCTGGTGGATGCGCTGCTGCACTGCAGGATTTCCCTTTGTTGCGTCCAAAATGACCAGTCACTGCTCCCCCCATGCAGTCGGGTCCCTGCCCTCTGGGGTTTCCCTTTACCCAGGGGGCACCCATTATTGCCTCCCACTGTGCTTCTGCCATGTGGATATGCCACTGCACTCTGGGGTTTCCCTTTGCCCAGCGATCACCCAACATGGCCGCCAACTGTGCATCTGCCACATGGTTAGGCCCCTGTACTCCGGGGTCTCCCTTCACCCAGAGATTGTGCTAAGTGGTAGTTTGCAATGCTTCTTTGCTCCGGCCCCTGGTTGCGGACCTATGTAGCCATACTATCACTTTCACTCCGCTCCTGTCCAGTGGCGTGCAGAGGTCTGGTGATGCCCGGGCAAATCTTGATTGTATGCCCCAAAGACTCAAGTATAAGGCCTAATATACTGAGAAATATTATGAGAAAGGAAAACATTTTGAATATATAAACACAGATGAAACATGAAATAAACGCTTTATTCGATTTTAATATAAATCAATCAAATTTATTAAGTTCTTTTCCCCAAATGATACCTCCTGTCACAAAACACCTGAACTACTTCACTTTTTACATCAGCTGTGAGAAATTCTTTTTCAATCCTTATTAAAGCCAGGTTGGTCAGTCGCTCCTGTGACATAGAAGACCTCAGATATGTTTTTATTAATTTCAGTTTTGAAAATGACCTTTCACAGCTTGCGACTGAAAATGCGATTGTAAGCAGTAATCTGTATGAAACACACAGCGTCGGAAAGACATCCCTCCCATACTGCAGTAAAGACTCCAGAGCATCTTTAGGATCAGGGGGAACTCTATTCCCTCCAGCTCGAAGGAGCATCACAAAATCAATAATTTTGTCATATAACTGAATTGCAACCACATCATTGTCATAATAATTTGCAAAGTCTGAACATTCCTTTTTTAATTTCTCTCTTTCTTGTTCATCTTCAATCACTCCTGAATTCAAGTTCAGAAGAAAAGAAAATCGGTCACTGAGTCTTTGAAGACGGACACTGCGGTCTTCAATTTCAGTTTTTAATCTGTTCACAATCTCTACCATTACTCTATTCATTTCTTCTTGTGCCGTCAGTCCACTATCTCTTGCTGACTCTCCAGGCATTATTCTTCTTCTCCTTGTTCGTGCAATTGGTATTCCCCAATTTTGACAATATTCATTGGCTAAATCTATTGCATTGTGGATAATTTCGTCATTCTTCAATTTCAAGATATGAATAAGTCCTCTCAGATCACAAGAAGCTTCATGGAACCCCATTTTCGGATCCTGCAAACGTTTTGAGACTTTATCCACTGATGATAAAACTGAGTACCAAAAATTTAATAAAGCTATAAACGGGAACTGTTGAATAGAGTTCAGTAGCGATCCTGCATCAGGTTTAGTTTCCCTTGAAAATTCTCCTTCCAGCAGGTGTTGAAGGCTTGCAATAACGTTGTCACACTCTTCGTGGATTACTTGCACAGCATCATGGCTGGAACTCCATCTTGTGTCACACTGTCTTTTCACAGTCCGAGTGACAAATGATTTTAACACTTCCCAATGTGAAGTAGATGAAGAAAAAAAAGTAGAGTTTTTCTAGAATGCCAAAAAATGTAACAACAACAGGTTGCACTTCACTTGCATGGACACAGGACAAATTGAGGCTGTGGTTCTTGCAGTTCACAAACACAGCTTTTGGGTTAACTTCAAGAATTTTTTGTTGAACACCACCTCTCACTCCAGCCATAACTGCTGCGTTATCATATGCTTGACCACGACAGTCATTCATGGAAATTTTGTCTTCTTCCAATTTTTCCTGAATTTTATTTACCAGGCTGACTGCATCTTTCTTGTTGACTTGAAAAAATCCCAGAAATGTCTCCTTTATTTCTACTTTTCTGTTTTCATCAATATGAACGTAACGCAGAATTTCAGAAACCTGATCTTCATGGGCAATATCTGGAGTTGAATCCAGCATTATGCTAAAATATTTTGCGTCCTTAATTTCGGAAATTATATTTTTCTTGACAGTTTCACCAAGAAGATTGATTATTTCGTTTTGAATTCTGTTGGACAAGTAGGTGACACTTTTCGGTTTCTCTTTCCCTCTCTGCAAGTGTTTTGCTAAGATGTCATCATATTTGGCCAAAAGTCTGATTGTTGCTAGAAAGTTTCCTGTATTTTCACTGACTGTCTCCCCTGGCTCTGATAACCCAGATATTCCTTCTCCTCGATGTCCACGATAGGCCAGATTCTGTTTTGCCAGAAAGGATATAACCTCGACAATCCGTTCAGTTATAGCTTTCCATCTTTTCTTTTCAGCAGACATTTGCTGTTGAAGTTCAGCATCTATCGTAGTTGAATGATGGAGTCGAACTACAAGGTTCAGGTATTCCCTCATGTGAGCTCTATGAGAAGAGCTTTTCTCATGGTCAGGTATTGTTGGATTTAATTTTCTCCAAGCGGAGAAACCGTCTTCCTTTCCAAAGTTTGACACAGACAACAAATGCTCCTTTGAAAACAAAAAGCAAACAAAACAGTAGCATGCTTTCCGATATGGAGAGTATAACAACCATTTTCTCTCCACAATTTCTCCGTTTGTGGAAACTTTATCAAACCACTGTTTGGAAAATGATCTCCCATCCTTCTCAGCAAATGGACCACTTTTATTCTGATATCTTTCAGGGCCATGTTGTAATATTGTCATCTTCAAATGATCTGGAATCGGTTTCTTCAAACAGCCAAAATCGCTTCTTTGCAAAAATATGCAAATATCTTCTTTATTTTCTTCACATGGATCATCATCCTGACAACGAGACTGAGGAGAGAGAGTATTATGTTCTGACCGAGCTGAATCCGTATCAGAAAAATCCTTCTCTGCACCCACATCATCTTTTACTTCTCCAGGTTCTCCTACTTCTTCTTTACTTCTTTTTATCCATGCATTTAATGCCCCTCTTTGATGGGACTCTTCTTCGACTCTGGCCCTCTTTTTTTTCCTGTTCTGTGCTCCACTCGGTTGTATACGAAATACTCGTAACATTTCATTTTCTATCTCAAAAACCGTAAGATGCATGAGAAAATGGGAAGAAAATGGTAAACAATCGGTCAGTTGCAGACGGATAAACCATATTTCATTTCTTTGTTCCTTCGTATCAAATTATTTCACACTGATTCTCCACTGATAATTTTGTGCAATTTATATCATAGACTTGCAAATTAGTGGTATCTGTATTCGAATATTAGCATGTTAAGGAATAAATGTCTCCTATTCCGAGATTAAATGCCATAGCAGTCCTCTGATCATCCAGGCTTCACTCTTACTGCATCCCACGTAAATATTTCATTAAATATCGCCAAAAAACCTATAAAAACCGCAGTTGCACCTGTTCTAGAGCTATTCACTGACCTGAGTAGGTAAAAGAACTAATCTAGATGCACAAAAAGCTGAAGAAAAGACGAGTTATGACTCGAGGAAACGCAGGAACGAACAGCCACGTCTGCTTGTTGCTTTTGATGGTTGCACCACGTACACCATGCGCATGCGTGTGGGGGGGATGGGGAGAAGGACCATTTTCTCTAGACAGAAAGGGTACACCATGTTAAAGGAATAAAGGGCTAACAACTGCCTCTGCAGTGTGGTGAGCCTCCAAAAATTGATTTATCACCGCTGAAATTTTAAAATTACTATCTTATTTCCTTTTCTGGGGCAGCACAGTGGCCTAGTGGTTAGCACAACCGCATCACAGAACTGAGGTCCAAGGTTCGATCCCGGCTCTGGGTCAATGTCCGTGTGGAGTTTGCACATTCTCCCTGTGTCTGCGTTGGTTTCGCCCCCACAACCCAAAAAATGTGCAGAGCAGGTGAATTGGCCACGCTAAATTGCCCCTTAATTGAAAAAAATAATTGGGTAATCTAAATTTTTTAAAAAATAAAAAAAAAAAAAAAAATTTTTTTTTTTTTTTTCCTTCTCTGATTGGATGCCCCCATCCAATGGATTCCCGGGGCCAATGCACCGTCGCCCCCCCCCCCCCCCCCCCCCCCCCCTCTGCACGCCACTGCTCCTGTCTTTTAGTCTTTCCCTATGATCCCCTCTTTTCCCACCCCCCCTTTCCCCTTCCTGTGCGCCCCCAGCCCTTTTTCCCCTTTGTTCTCCCGACCCTATTGCTTGTTCCTCCCCAGCCAGGTGCTGTCCCCACTGTCGGGGGACTGCTGCATGCTCCTAGCACCTGGCAGCACCACCTGGGCACCCTGACAGTGCCACCCTGGTCTTGCTCATTTGAGGTGGGTGAGGGGGGTTCTGGGGGCCACTAGAAGATGTGGGGGTGAAGGGGGAATCCAGAACGTGGGAGGGATGCCTGAAAATAGAGTATGGTAAATCCCACCCAATGTGTAAATGAACCACATATCTGTCCTTGGCCTGCTACAATGTTCCAGTGAAGCTCAACGCTCACTGGAGGAACAGCATCTCACCTTCCGGTTAGGCACGCGACAGCCTTCCGGTCTCAACATCAAATTCAACAACTTGCGATGATTAGCTCTACCCCACCTCAGCCCCTTTGTTTTCATTCCATTTCATTTTAACTGTCTTTACCTTTTAATTCTTTCTTGTCTTTCTTTCTATATGTATTTCGCCCCCATATCTTATTACTACCTCTTGTTATCTTTTCTCCCCTTCGCTTTTCTCTCACCCCTACATCTGTCACAGTTTACCCTCTGATTTTAGTTTCTCTGCTGTTTGCCCTTTCACACCTTTTATTCTCTCTGGGGACTGCTATTAGCACTCTTTTCCCTTGGTTTCTGTGACTATTAGCACACTTACCCCTTGATTTTGGTGGCTATGACTCATCTTCCATTCCCTCAGCCCACATTATAAATATCTGCCATTTTCTATGCCACTTGGCTTTGACAAAGGGTCAACTGGACTCGAAACGTTAGCTCTTTTCTCTCTCTACAGATACTGCCAGACCTGCTGAGATTTTCCAGCATTTTCTCTTTGTGGTAAACCTTAACTCAGGCTTTTAACACTCTTACCACAAGAGATATAAAATACAATATAAATATATCAATGTCTTATATTCATCACAATAAATTTTATTCATTTGGACTGGAGTAAAAAAATTCAAAGTGTTCACATGATACAAAATTAGGAAATGCAGTAAATAGTCTGGAGATGATAGACTTTAAGAGGCGATAGACAGACTGGTGAAGTGGGAAAACATGCAGCAAAGAACAAAGAACAAAGAAACTTACAGCACAGGAACAGGCCCTTCGGCCCTCCCAGCCTGCACCGATCCAGATCCTTTATCTAAACCTGTCGCATATTTTCCAAGGATCTACTTCCCTCTGTTTCCCTCCCGTTCATGTATCTGTCCAGATGCATCTTAAATGATGCTATCGTGCCCGCCTCTACCACCTCCGCCGGCAAAGCATTCCGGGCACCCTCCACCCTCTGCGTAAAAAACTTTCCACGCACATCTCCCTTAAACTTTCCCCCTCTCACCTTGAAATCGTGACCCCTTGTAATTGACACACCCACTCTTGGAAAAAGCTTGTTGCTATCCACCCTGTCCATACCTCTCATAATTCTGTAGACCTCAATCAGGTCCCCCCTCAACCTCCGTCTTTCCAACGAAAACAATCCTAATCTACTCAACCTTTCTTCATAGCTAGCACCCTCCATACCAGGCAACATCCTGGTGAACCTCCTCTGCACCCTCTCCAAGGCATCCACATCCTTCTGGTAATGTGGCGACCAGAACTGCACGCAGTATTCCAAATGTGGCCTAACCAAAGTCCTATACAACTGTAACATGACCTGCCGACTCTTACACTCAATACCCCGTCCGATGAAGGCAAGCTTGCTGTATGCCTTCTTGACCACTCTATCGACCTGCGTTGCCACCTTCAGGGTACAATGGACCTGAACTCCCAGATCTCTCTGTACATCAATTTTCCCCAGGACCCTTCCATTGACCACATAGTCCGCTCTTGAATTTGATCTTCCAAAATGCATCACCTCGCATTTGCCTGGATTGAACTCCATCTGCCATTTCTCTGCCCAACTCTCCAATCTATCTATATTTTATTGTATTCTCTGACAGTCCTCCTCGCTATCTGCAACTCCACCAATCTTAGTATCATCTGCAAACTTACTAATCAGATCACCTATACCTTCCTCCAGGTCATTTATGTAGATCACAAACAACAGTGGTCCGAGCACGGATCCCTGTGGAACACCACTAGTCACCCTTCTCCATTTTGAGACACTCCCTTCCACCACTACTCTCTGTCTCCTGTTACCCAGCCAGTTCTTTATCCATCTAGCTAGCACACCCTGAACCCCATACAACTTCACTTTTTCCATCAACCTGGCATGGGAAACCTTATTAAACACCTTACTAAAGTCCATGTATATGCCATCTACAGCCCTTCCCTCATCAATTAACTTTGTCACTTCCTCAAAGAATTCTATTAGGTTTGTAAGACATGACCTTCCCGGCACAAAACCATGTTGCCTATCACTGATAAATCTATTTTCTTCCATATTTGAATAGATCCTATCCCTCAGTATCTTCTCCAACAGTTTGCCTACCACTGACGTCAAGCTCACAGGTCTATAATTCCCTGGATTTTCCCTGCTACCCTTCTTAAACAAAGGGACAACATTAGCAATTCTCCAGTCCTCCGGGACCTCACCCATGCTCAAGGATGCTGTAAAGATATCTGTTAAGGCCCCAACTATTTCGACCCTCGCTTCCCTCAGTAACCTGGGATAGATCCCATCCGGTCCTGGGGACTTGTCCACCGTAATGTCTTTTAGAATATCCAAAATTTCCCCCTTCCGTATGACAACTTGACCTAGAGTATTTAAACATCCATCCCTCGCCTCAACATCCGTCTTGTCCCTCTCCTTTGTGAATACCGATGCAAAGTACTCATTAAGAATCTCACCCATTTCCTCTGAGTCCTCGCATAAATTCCCTCTTTTGTCTTTGAGTGGGCCAATCCTTTCTGTAATTACCCTCTTGCTCCTTATATACGAATAAAAGGCTTTGGGATTTTCCTTAACCCTGTTAGCCAAAGATATTTCATGACCCCTTTTAGCCCTCTTTATTGCGCGTTTGAGATTCGTCCTACTTTCCCGATATTCCTCCAAAGCTTCATCAGTTTTGAGTTGCCTCGATCTTATGAATACTTCCTTTGACACCTTAGCTAGTCTCACAATTTCACCCGTCATCCATGGTTTCCTAATCTTGCCATTTCTATCTCTCATTTTCACAGGGACATGTCTGTCCTGCACTCTAATCAACCTTTACTTGAAAGACTCCCACATTTTAAATGTGGATTTACCCTTAAATAGCTGCTCCTAATCCACATTCCCTAGCTCCTGCCGAATTTTGTTATACTCTGCCTTTCCCCAATTTAGCACTCTTCCCTTTGGACCACTCTTGTCCTTGTACATGAGTATTCTAAAACTTACGGAATTGTGATCGCTATTCCCAAAGTAATCACCGACTGAAACATCAACCACCTGGCCGGGATCATTCCCAAATACCAGGTCCAGTATGGCCCCCTCCCGAGTTGGACTATTTACATACTGCTCTAAAAAACTCTCCTGGATGCTCCTTACAAACTCTGCTCCATCTACACCTCCAACACTACACGAATCCCATTCTATGTTGGGGAAGTTAAAATCTCCCATCACAACCACCCTATTGCTCCGACCTTTTTCTATAATCTGTCTGCATATTTGTACCTCTACTTCATGCTCGCTTTTGGGAGGCCTGTAGTAAAGTCCCAACAATATTACTGCACCCTTCCTATTTCTTAGCTCCACCCATCTTGCCTCAGTGCACGAATCCTCCATTGTGCCCTCCTTAATCACAGCTGTGATATCATCTCTGACGAGTAATGCAACTCCTCCCCCCCTTCTACCTCCCTCTCTATCTCTCCTGAAGCATCTATACCCTGGGATATTCAGTTGCCAGTCCTGCCCTTCCCTCAACTAAGTCTCAGTAGTACCAATAACATTATATTCCCAGGTACTGATCCAAGCCCTAAGTTCATCTGCCTTTCCTGCTACACTTCTCACATTAAAACAAATGCACCTCAGACCACCTGTCCCTTTGCGTTCATCAACTCTTCCCTGTCTACTCTTCCCCCTAGTCACATTGAGTTTATTATCTCGTACCTTCCTGGCGTTAGTTGCTGCTTCTTTACTGACCTCTAACTTCCTAAGCTGGTTCCCATCCTCCTGCCACATTAGTTTAAAGCCTCCCCAACAGTGTTAGCTAAAGCACCCCCTAGGACATTGGTTCCAGTCCTGCCCAGGTGTAGACCATCCGGTTTGTAATGGTCCCACTGCCCCCAGAACCGGTTCCAATGTCCCAAAAATCTGAACCCCTCCCTCCTGCACCATCTCTCAAGCCACGTATTCATTCTGACTATTCTTGAGTTTCTACTCTGACTGTCCCCTGGCACTGACAGCAATCCTGAGATTACTACCTTTGAGGTCCTACTTTTTAACTTATCTCCTAACTCCCTAAATTCTGATTGTAGGACCTCATCCCTTTTTTTACACTCCTGGGGAATGTCTGTAAATATCAATACACCCCTGGGTATTCCCTGTGATATTCAAAACACTCCTGGGTACTGCCTGTAAATATCAATATAATCCTGGGTACTGTCTGTAAATATCAATACACTCCTGGGTACTGCCTGTAAATATCAATACACTCCTGGGTACTCCCTGTAAATATCAATACACTCCTGGGGACTGTATCGTTGGTGCCTATATGCACCACGACAACTGGCTGTTCACCCGCCCCCATCAGTATGTCCTGCAGCTGATCTGAGACACCCTGGACCCGTGCACCCGGGAGGCAACATACCATTTGGGAGTCTCGTTTACGACCACAGAAACGGCTGTCTACTCCCCTTACGATTGACGTCCCTATGACTATAGCCCTGCCAGTCTTTTTCCCGCCCTTCTGTGCAGCAGAGCCAGCCACGGTGCCATGAGCCTGGCTATTACTGCCTTCCCCTGGTGAGTCATCTCCCCCAACAGTATCCAAAATGGTATACCTGTTTTGGAGTTAGATGACCGCAGGGGACACCTGCACTGCCTTCCTGCTCTTTCTCTGCCTTTTGGTCACCCATTCCCTATCTCCCTCAACAATCCTAACCTGTGGTGTGACCAACTCACTGAACGTGCTATCCACGACCTCCTCAGCATCGCGGATGCTCCAAAGTGAGTCCATCCGCAGCTCCAGAGCCGTCATGCGGTCTAACAGGAGCTGCAGCTGGACACACTTCCCGCACATGAAGGAGTCAGGGGCATCGGCCGCATCCCTGAACTCCCACATTGAGCACGAGGAGCATAACACAGGTCTGGGATCTCCTGCCATTTTTAGCCTTTACCTTAACTGACTACAAACTATACTATCAAATAATTAATAAGTGATAGGAAAAAAAGACTTTACTTACCAATCACAATACTCACCAACACAGGAAGAGTTAAATTTCTCCCAGCTGCTGCTAACTGGAGCACTTTCCTTGCCAGGCAATCAGGTCACTGCTTTGCTGTGATGTCACCCTTGCAGGTAAGTTTTTAAAGTTTTAAAGAGGTAAACTTACCTTCCCAACGACCACTCACCACTGCTCCCGCCGAGAATCTGAAGTCCGCTGCTCCTTATCAACAGTCTTTTTTTTGGTTAGAGGAGGAGGGCGGGTGGGAGACACTACGCGTGTAATGTCTCGGGTTTAGCTGCAGCCCAAATATATCAGTTCACTCACCTTCCCAGAGCGCAATTCGGCCGCTCCCACTCAGCTCCTCCCACGCACTGAAACTGCAAGGGAAGTTTTTTAAAAATAGGTAAACTTACCGCTCCCATTCAGCTCCTCCCACGCACTGAAACTGCAAACAGCCCTCTGGTCACTGCTCTCGCTGAAAAAAGAAAGCACACTCCGCGCTCCTGAAATGAAGTCTCACCCCGTCTCTCCGCTATTGCTCCTACATTTTTGTATAATCTGTCTGCATATTTGTACCTCTACTTCATGCTCCCTTTTGGGAGGCCTGTAGTAAAGTCCCAACAATGTTACTGCACCCTTCTATTTCTTAGCTCTACCCATATTGCCTCAGTGCTCGAAACCTCCATTGTGCCCTCCTTAATCACAGCTGTGATATCATCTCTGATTAGTAATGCAACTCCTCCCCCCCTTCTACCTCCCTCTCTATCCCTCCTGAAGCATCTATACCCTGGGATATTCAGTTGCCAGTCCTGCCCTTCGCTCAACCAAGTCTCAGTAATACCAATAGCATCATATTCCCAGGTACTAATCCAAGCCTTAAATTCATCTGCCTTATCTGCTACACGTCTCGCATTAAAACAAACGCACCTCAGACCACCTGTCCCTTTGCGTTCATCATCTCTTCCCTGTCTACTCTTCCCCTTAGTCATATTGAGTTTATTATCTAGTACCTTACTGGCTTTAGTTGCTGCCTCTTTACTGACGTCTAACTTCCTAAGCTGGTTCCCATCCCCCTGCCACATTAGTTTAAAGCCTCCCCAACAGTGTTAGCAAAAGCACCCCCTAGGACATTGGTTCCAGTTCTGCCCAGGTGTAGAACATCTGGTTTGTAATAGTCCCACCACCCCCAGAACCGGTTCCAATGTCCCAAAAATCTGAACCCCTCCCTCCTGCACCATCTCTCAAGCCACGTATTCATTCTGACTATTCTTGAATTTCTACTCTGACTGCCTCGTGGCACTGGTAGCAATCCTGAGATTACTACCTTTGAGGTCCTACTTTTTAACTTATCTCCTAACTCCCTAAATTCTGATTGTAGGACCTCATCCCATCTTGTACCTATATCGTTGGTGCCTATATGCACCACGACAACTGGCTGTTCACCCTCCCCCTTCAGTATGTCCTGCAGCTGATCTGAGACATCCCGGACCCGTGCACCCGGGAGGCAACATACCATTCGGGAGTCTCATTTTTGACCACAGAAACGCCTGTCTACTCCCCTTACGATTGAATCCCCTATGACTATAGCCCTGCCAGTCTTTTTCCCGCCCTTCTGTGCAGCACAGCCAGCCACAGTGCCATGAGCCTGGCTACTACTGCCTTCCCCGGTGAGTCATCTCCCCCAACAGTATCAAAAACGGTATACCTGTTGTAGAGGGAGATGACCGCACTGCCTTCCTGCTCTTTCTCTGCTTTTTGGTCACCCATTCCCTTTTTCCCTCAGCAATCCTAATCTACGGTGTGACCAACTCACTGAATGTGCTATCCACGACCTCCTCAGCATCGTGGATGCTCCAAAGTGAGTCCATCCGCAGCTCCAGAGCCATCATGCGGTCTAACAGGAGCTGCAGCTGGACACACTTCCCGCACATGAAGGAATCAGGGGCATCGGCCGCGTCCCTGAACTCCCACATTGAGCACGAGGAGCATAACACGGGTCTGGGATCTCCTGCCATTTTTATACTTTACCTTAACTGACTACAAATATAATATCAAATAATTAATACGTGAAAGGAATAAGGATTTTACTTACCAATCACAATACTTACCAACACACGGAGAGTTAAATTTCTCCAGCTACTGCTAATTGGAGCACTTTCCTTACCAGCCAATCAGGTCACTGCTTTGCTGTGATGTCACTCTTCAAGGTAAGTTTTTCAAGTTTTAAAGAGGTAAACCTACCTTTCCAACAGACCCCTGGTTACTGCTCCCGCCGAAAATCTGAAGGCCGCTGATCCTTATCACCACAGTCTTTTTTTTGGTTAGAGGAGGAGGGCGGGTGGGAGACACTACGCGTGTAGTGTCTCGGCTTTAGCCGTTGCCCAAATATATCAGTTCACTCACCTTCCCAGAGCGCAATTCGGCCGCTCCCACTCAGCTCCTCCCACACAGATTAACTTTATACAAAAACATGTAAAGTAATGAAGTTTGGAAGGAAAAATAGGGAGGCATTAGTATTAAATGGTGTTATTCTAAAGGAGGTACATGATTAGGGAGACCTAATGATTCAGATAATCAAATCTTTGAAGATGGCAAGACAAGTTGATAAGGCTTTTTTTAAAAAAGCAAATGGAATCCTTGACTATCAATGGAGACATAAAGTACAAGAGCAAGGATATTATGCTAAAAGTTATAAACCACAGATCATGCCCGAGCTAGAGTATTCTGTCCAATTTCTACATCGTACTTGAGGAAGAATATTAAAAGCTTGGAGAAGGAGTAGAGAAGACTCACGAGAAAGATAATTTCAGGGATGAGGGTCAGCTATGTGGAGAAACTATAGAAGCTGGAATTGTTTTGCTTACAGCAGAGAATAGAACAAAGAACAAAGAACAAAGAAAAGTACAGCACAGGAACAGGCCCTTCGGCCCTCCAAGCCCGTGCCGACCATGCTGCCCATCTAAACTAAAATCTTCTACACTTCCTGGGTCTGTATCCCTCTATTCCCATCCTATTCATGTATTTGTCCAGATGCCCCTTAAATGTTAAGGGGATATTGAATGGAGGTGTTCATAGTTACGAATGGTGTTGATAGGGTTACTGTTTCCAAAACAGATAGGTTGGAAACCTGAGGACAAAGATTTAAAATAATTGGTAAAGAATCATAAGAACATACGAAAAGGAGTAGACCATTCAACGTCTCAAACCTGCTCCACCATTCAATTTGATTATGCTTGATTTGGGCCTAAACTTCATTTACCCACCATTTTTCTATATCCCTTAATTCCTTCACCTAACGTAGATCGATTTGAATTGGAAGATCAATTCTGAACTTTTCACTTTATTCACTACCAGCAGCTTTTTGAGCGAGACAGTTTAGATCTCTGCTATTTCTTGTGTGAAGATGTGCTTCTTGACATCACCCCTAAATGGCCTCACTCTAACTTTAAAGATATATCCCTTGTTCTGGAACCCCCAACAGAGGAAATAGCTTCTCTCTCTCCATCATATTAAATTGTTTAATCATCTTAAACATCTCAGTTAGATCACTCTTACTCATGTCATTAAGAGAATAAAAGCCTAGTTTATGCAAGCTGCCTTTTTAGCCTGCCTCACGGTAGCATGGTGGTTAGCATCAATGCTTCACAGCTCCAGGGTCCCAGGTTCGATTCCCGGCTGGGTCACTGTCTGTGTGGAGTCTGCACGTCCTCCCCGTGTGTGTGTGGGTTTCCTCCGGGTGCTCCGGTTTCCTCCCACAGTCGAAAGATGTGCGGGTTAGGTGGATTGGCCATGCTAAATTGCCCGTAGTGTAAGGTTAATGGAGGGATTGTTGGGTTACGGGTTACGTGGGTTTAAGTGGGGTGATCATTGCTCGGCACAACATTGAGGGCCGAAGGGCTTGTTCTGTGCTGTACTGTTCTATGTTCTATGTTCTATGAATCATTCTGGTGAATTTGCATTGGCCTAAGTGTTAACTTACTGAGGTGTGGTGCCCAGAGCTGAGTGCAGATGAAGTCCAACTGTAATCTTATACAACTGTACCATATCTCACAATATATTGTATCCCAACCAACATACACTCTAAGCTGCATGACTGCGCAGTAACCCAGATGTTCCTGTAAACGTCCTGGGTTTTGTATGAATGATGACAAAGGTCCACAACTTAAACAGTTTACTATAAGATCCTCAGCAGCTCTTACTCATCATGCCTGTAGGCACATCGGTGAGAACTTCCGTGCTACCGACACATCACTTCCGGGACACGGGTCATGACTATATACGTGAATACATATTCTACATCTTCCCCATTTTAGTTGGGACAATCGATACTCACATAAAAAGAACAATGTTGAATGCAATAACAGGACTTTGAATATTTAAATTGCACAGATAATGAGCCTGGGTCACAAAACCTGATACAAAGCCCAAGCATGTCCCTTCCCTTCCCCCCCACCATTTTTGGCAAAAGCAGCACCTATATACACTTAAGTCAATACATGGTCCTTGAGCTTGGGGTTTGGTCTGCTCAGCCGCCTCGAGCGCATAATTACATCAGTTGTCTGTGCTGGGATGCACTCTGGTTATTGCCTGTATGGCGGATGGCATCAGGCATGCCAGAAGTGTGCATAATGGCTGCAGGACTTGCTGAATGGGGCAGGAGGGGCTCCATTTCCACTAGTGCAGGGGACTCGGCGTGCCAACCTCTGTGACAGTTAACGATGGTGCTTTGGGTACCTGTAACAGGTGACGTTGGTTTCTGACATCCGAGCACAATCTGGGATGACCGTGTAACTGCTTGGTTGGGGGGGGGGCATGGCTGTGGACCACTGCCAATTTATCATCGCTGCTTAAGGTTTGCATTCTAACTGTCTGGCATGGCTCTCGAGAGCAGAGTCTGTGGGGGTTACAGTCATGGTATCTTTTCCCTCTTTGTTGCTGTTTCATGAGGGCTTCCCTCACGTTCATTTCCACTTTTGGTTGCAACAGGGCCTTGGAGACAGGGCTCATGGTTCTTACGTGTCTGTAGATCATTCTCTGTGCTGGCGAGGGCAGACCCTCTTTTGGCAGATTATATAAATTAAATCATGCAGCATAGAAGTCTGCGTTGTCATGGAGACCTTTTGGAGGATGTGCTTTGCTGAACTCACTGCACGCTCTACGAAACCATTTGATTGTGAGAATAGGGGGCCGCTTGTATTTTGTTCAAAGTCCCATTTGTGTGCAAAGTTCTTGAACTCCCAGGAGATAAACTGACTTTTGTGGAATGCCATGTGTAGCAAAGTATCTCTTCAGCTTCTCCATTTCTGTAGTTCTCTTCATGTTGGGCAAGTAATTAACTTCATACCACCCTGAGATTGAATCAACAAGGACCAGATGTTTCTCCTATTCCACACAAATATATTTGCCACGGTGAGTGACCGTGGAAGGTCTGGGATCTCATGGGGGTGCAGTGGTTCTTTGGTTTGATGAGGTTTGATTGTGTTGCATGGTGCACATCTGGACACTTTTCTCTCTATGTCACCAGAAATTGAGGGCCAATACATGGTTTCCTTTGCCCTGGACCTTGTTGCTCCAACCCCCAAGTGTCCTTGGTGGAGTTGCTGGCTGTAGTACCTCTGCAGAGAGGTGGGGATGATGAACCTCTGGTCATGCTGTATCAATCCACCTTGCACAGTTAACTCCTCTCTTATGGCACAAAAAGTGTGGAGCTTGAGGGGAAACTCTTTTGATGTCACAGGCCATTCTTTTATGATGATGTTATGGATCTGCTGGCATATGTGATCTGCTTGTACATCATCTTTTGAGTTTCTCAATTCTGCGGGACAAAAGCACTTGAATTGCCATAATATCAATGTTCTCCTCATGATCTGAATGCCGAATGGTGGGTAAGTAATCCCTGGTGTGGGTGTCAGTGAGGTGTAGCTCCTCAGCAGGCTTGTCAATCACACTGAGGTTGTAGCGTTGGAGTTTGAGCATCATCCGCTGAAGATGTAGTGATGCAGTTCGAAGGGGCTTTTTAAGGATGGTGATGTATGGCTGGTGAACTTATTCAACATTTGCAAGATGGCCTTCAATGAAATCATGGTATTTCAAGGAGCTGGGTAAGTAATCAAGGAGTTCCTTCTCGATCTGGGCAGAGTGAGTTTCTGTGTCAGTGAGGGCCTTGATGGAAAAGCAACTGCGTTGTCATTCTGGATGCCCACTGCCCTGAGTCCGTGGTGAGAGGCATCTGCTGATAAGAGTACAGGTGCCCGGATCAGGGGCTGGTTTAGCTCACAAGGCTAAATCGCTGGCTTTTAAAGCAGACCAAGCAGGCCAGCAGCACGGTTCGATTCCCGTACCAGCCTCCCCGGACAGGCGCCGGAATGTGGCGACTAGGGGCTTTTCACAGTGACTTCATTGAAGCCTACTCGTGACAATAAGCGATTTTCATTTTCATTTTCATGTCACATTGGAAAGGCTGACAGCAGATCCTTGAATTTGTTGAATACAGCATTGAGATGTTCCTGCTAACACCATTCTCCATCCTGGTAGAGTAGTTGATGGAAAATCCAGTTCTCTCACTGTAACAGGGAATGAACTTTGATAGATAATTTATCATGCCAAGGAAATGTTGCAGAGCATGCTAGTCATCAGGATAGGCATTTGCTGTATAGTCATTGCCTTATCTGGGTCTGGCTTCACACCATGGCGGTAAGCAGGTCGCCCACATGGGGAACATGGCTAACCCTAAATCTGCAATTTGTAAGTTGAACTTCAACTCTATGGTCCTGATTCTGTTGAGGACCAAGGGCAGACGTGCATCATGTTTGTGTATTGTAGACCCTAGATCAGGATGTCATCAATGTTGATTTTACAATGTTGCCTTGCAAAAGGCTGTTCCAGAGACCTCACTACCAGTGAAGATACTATAGTGCATGCAGAAAAACATGTAGCTGGCAACTGAGACATGAACGTAGCCAACTTTGAAGATTCTTCATCCAGCGGGATTTATCAAAATCCACAATTTGCTTCCAGGATGCTGAAAACCTTAGCATGTTGGCTATGGCCCATTCAAACGATTCATTGGATGGGGGTTCTCAGAGGTGCTATATTTAGGTGAACTGGGTCGATGGAGATCGTGAACTGGGTTGAAGGAGTTCATCGTTGAGAGTACCGAATGCGCACTTTTTTGCGAGATTTTCAATGTTGAAGAATATGATTGTACCGAGTTTCTGCTTGGTGCTGTTAAAAACGTGTCTGTCCACGATGACATTTTCTTTACGTGCATATCTGTTAAAATATTTTAAGTAGTGCCTCAGGGTTCTCTTAGTCTTCCTCCCTTTGGAAGATGAAAGAACCAGATTTTTCAATCCCTTCTGGGCCCACTCATTTCAATAGCGTGTATGCTTGTACTTTCTTTGATTTATCATAGAGACCGACATGGCAGTAGAGGCATCATTCCATTTCAAACTTTTTCCAAGTGTCGGCAGTGTTCTCATCGAAGATGAACGGGTTAATGTGCCAAATTCCTTGTGCCGTCTCAGCCAGCCCCGATACCATGTTAAGTTGCTGTGTTGTGTAGGATTGATGACAGAGATTACAACTTAAACAGTTTACGATAAGATCTTCAGCAGCTCTTACACGCCATATCTGTAGTCAGATTGGTGAAAATTTTCATGCCACTGACACATCACGTCCTGTGTACAGGTCATGGCTATATTCACATGAATACACATTTTACAATTCTGACATAGGCTGAGCAGAAGTCGGCCCCTTTAAGTGAACACGTGTTAATGCTCTGAATAGCTTTTTAAATTACTTTTTGTATCTGTGCACTACCTTTTGGTCTTGCACTATCTCTTGGCTCCTTCTCAGTTTCTAACTTCTAACCTTTTAGGAAATACCTTATTTATGATTCTTAGGTTCAAAATGGATGACTTCACACTTTCCCGCATGGAAGTTCATCTTTATTTCCCACTTGGGGCAGGGCTTATTATACACACATGGTGGGGTTCCTGCTGTCAAGAGGTTGAGCATGTCAGAGCAAAGGTAGGTGTTCACCAGACTTGTTCCAGGAATGGAGGCACTGTCTAATGAAGAGTTTGGATAGAGTCGGCCTGTATTCTCTAGCGTTTTACAGAATGAGAGGTGATCTCATTGTAATCTACAATATACTTAAAGGAATAGACAGAGTAGGTGCAGGTACAGGTGAGATGTTTTGCTTGTTTGGGGAGTCTAGAACCAGAACGCACAATTTCAAAATAAGGGGGAAGCCACTAGGACCGAGAGGAGAGATTTCTTTACACAGAGGGTTGTGAATCTTTGGAATTTTCTATCTGTGAGGGCTGTAGAAGCTCAGTCATTGGGCTGGAGGTCTCCCGACAGCCTGCGGCCGCCCCATGTTAGGAATCCCCATTGGCCAGCCGGTGAAATGGAGAATCCCGACGGCGTGCCGCAGTAATCTGGTGCAGTGGGACGGAGAATCTCGCCCCCCCCCCCCAATTTATGTTTAAGATGGAGTTCAATAGATTTCAAATTAAACATGTTTCCAATTAACAATAACCAAAAGGTTAAGGGGATAGTGTGGGCAAAAGGCACTGAAGTGTCCGATCATCCATAATCATACTGAATGTCAGAGTCGGCTCGACGGGCTGAATGGCCTACTCCTGTTCCTATGTTCTTAGGACCTCATCAGCAACGGTAGAAAGTTGCGATCATTGCTACCCATGGGTTGGCCGAGGTGCTGATCTCAGAAAATGGAACTGCTTTCACGAGGGAAGAGTTCCAACATTTCTAGAGAATCAACAGCATTCAACATATTCGAACTCCACCCTGCTTCAAATGGACTGGCTGAGAGAGCAATCCAAACATTCAAAGCTGCCATGAAGAAACAGTCGTTAGCCCCCCTGTAACTCAGACTGGCCAGTTTCCTGCTCAACTATCGAACAGCACCTCATGTTACCAGAGGTGTTACACCCGCCAAGTTGCTAATGGACATTAGAACACGTTTGGACCTGATATTTCCAAATTTTGGGGGATCATGGAGGCACTGAACGCACAGAAGAACAACACGCCATGAAGAAAACTGAAAGAATGTTTGAGGTGGACGATTTGCTATATATAAAGTATTTTGGTATTGGCTTGAATTGGATCCCAGGTTTGGAGTTGCCAAAACAGCTCCAGTGTCATATGAGATAGATGTCCAAGGAAAAAGGGTAAAAAAGGCACACAGCACTCAGTGGGACAGCCTGCCCTTAGTATGCCTGACAGTGATATTGCTATGAATGAATGTAATACTGCAGCAAGCTACCCCGAGGAAGAGTCAGTGATGTCCCAGGGAGAACAGGGGAACCTATCTATACGGATGCACCTTGACAAATTGAGAGTCAACCCATTGAGGTTCAAACCAATGTTACCTCTATTGCCGAAGCACCTGCTAGTGAATTATGATGCTCTCAAAGAATCAAGGACGGACTTACCTTATAAGAGACTGTATTGGGATACCTATATTGCATATTATTGTAACTAGTTCCATTTTATTGAACTGTGTTCATCAGCAACTTGAATGGGGAGGGGTGCGGTTGTGTTCCCCTTTAAGAGGGCAAGTCCCCACATTGTCATGTGAGCTGTTTGGTTGATTGGGCTGGGGCGTGTGAATCCTGAGGCTGAGCACAGGATTTCCAGTCAGTTAGGAGTTTGAAGTCTTGCAACATGATAGACTTTATTCTCTGTACATCATTACTACTTTAATAAACCATTTATTTTAATCTACTTGGCGGTTGCCTGTTTGTCAAGATCTTACACAGAACAAGGAAATGCTGATTTCCAATCCCTTGACTTTAACTAAGGATCTCCTATTCTGGTCAGGGCTATGAAAGTCCCAGCAGCCTGTTTTCTTACTTATTCATGGGATATGGGTGTCTCTGGCTGGGCCAGCTTTAATTGCTTATCCCTAATTGCCTTTGAAAAGGAGATGGTGAGCTGCCTTCTTGAACTGCTGCAGTCCATGAGATGTAGGTGCAACCATAGCGCTGTTAGGGAGGGAGTTGCAGGATTTTGACTAAGTGACATTGAAAGAACGATGATATATTTCCAAGTCAGGATGGTGAGTGACTTGGAGGGGAACTTCCAGGTTGTGGTGTTCCCAGGTACCTGCTTTCCTTGTCCTTCTGGATGGTAGTGGCCATGGGTTTGGAAGGTGCTGTCGAAGGAGGCTTGGTGAGTTTTTGCAGTGCATCTTGTAGATGGTACACTGCTGCTACTGTGCATCGGTGGTGGAAGAAGTGAATGTTTGTGGATGGGGTGCCAATCAGCAGACTGCTTTGTCCTAGATGGTGTCAAGCTTCTTGAGTGTTGTTGGAGCTGCACATATACAGGTAAGTGGAGAATATTTCATTACACTCCTGACTTGTGCCCTAAAGATAGAACATAGAAGAACATAGAACAGTACAGCACAGAACAGGCCCTTCGGCCCTCGATGTTGTGCCGAGCAATGATCACCCTACTTAAACCCACGTAACCCGTATACCCGTAACCCAACAATCCCCCCATTAACCTTACACTACGGGCAATTTATCATGGCCAATCCACCTAACCCGCACATCTTTGGACTGTGGGAGGAAACCGGAGCACCCGGAGGAAACCCACGCACACACGGGGAGGACGTGCAGACTCCGCACAGACAGTGACCCAGCCGGGAATCGAACCTGGGACCCTGGAGCTGTGAAGCATTGATGCTAACCACCATGCTACCGTGAGGATGGTGGACAGGCTTTGGGGAGTCAGGAGGTGAATTATTCACTGACCTGCTCTTGTAGCCACAGTATTTATATGACTAGTCCAGTTCAGTTTCTGGTCAATGGTAACCCCCAGGATGTTGATAGTCTCGCAGACTCCTAGTGAAGATGGGATTTATTTCTAGTGTTATGGGCCAGGGTTTAGAGAACTCCAAAGTGTATCATGGAGTTCACCTGACCCACAACTTTTACTAGATTGTGGTATGGGGAGCACACGGCCCACTCTACAGGTGTGGTAGAGCAGAAATGGAAAAGTATTTTTTAGAGCAAAACAATGTTTATTCTATGAACTCAAGTTAACCTTTTTAAAACCATACAGTGAACATTTTAGCAACCATTAAAATACAACCCCCAAAGAATACAACACTATGTAATCCTTTAAGCTTTCCTTTTAACATCCATAAGACTTAAAACGCCTTTTAACAGAAGCACATTAGGTCTACATTCACTACTGAGAACATTTATAATTCTGAATTCACCAAATGATCAAGAGATAGTATGTTCATGGCAGAGAGATCAACAGTTCACCTGCTCTGTCTGGCTTCAGCTCCAACACTGAAAATGAAACTAAACACACCCTGCAGCAAACAGCCTAAAATGAAAGCAAAAAAGCTGACAGACAGCCCAGCTCTACCAACTCTCTGACATCACTGCAGTAGTAAACACCCATTTCTTAAAGGTACTCTCACTACAGATATTTATATACACACCCATTTATAAACACCCATTCCTTAAAGGTGCTCTCACATGACATTAGTTAGAAGAGGAAAATAAAAACATTCTAATTTTCCTGTTGCGTATTAAACAATCACAATCCAAACCTCATCGAGTCTTCAGGCTCCAAAGTAATAGACTTCCACTAGTACCGATTGATGCTGGCATTAAGCAAGCCTCTTTTATTTCATTCTAAGTTTTCCTTACTGTATGAGGGATGAACATTAGGAGTTTCTGCCACTCTTAATCTGGTCTACCACAATTTGAGTTATTACAATAAACTCCGATCAGAATTGGGTTGGGTAATTACAGGAAATGCCCCAATGTCTATTTGGAAATGGCAGCTCAACTGTCCAGTTACAGACTGGGAATGTGAAAGTAACTTTCCAGCTATAAAGAAGAAGTGGAAATAGCTTATAAAATTAAGTGTGAGCACAACATTTTTCATTATATGCAGATAATCATCATAAATAATAGAACTGTCATCAAACGTTTGGATGAGTTTATTTAATGGCGAAAGTGCTGTCTATGCTTTGGAGTTGAGGATCTGTTTGTTCGCATTGATTGCTTGTCATGGATTGGGTCAAATTTGTAGAAATAACAACAAGTCTATCATCATTTATTTATGAGTCAATCAGATAGTAGTAGAGGTGGGTACAATTTTGTCTTTTAAAACGCTGTTAGACAGTTATATGGGTAAGATGGATGAAGAAGGATATGGGCCAAATGCAGGCAATTGGGACCAGCTTAGTGGTAAAAATTGGGCGGCATGGACAGGTTGGGCTGAAGGGCCTGGTTCCAATCTGTAAACCTCTATGGCTCTATAATTCTAGTGATTTCATCGTTAAGTACAGGAAGCTGCTGTATGAGACACTTTGCTTCTCTAAAGGTTAGGCAATAGTGGTAGTTCAGTGAAGGATTCATCATTGACATATATTGAACAGTGTGAGGTCCCTCTTAACCTGTAGATATAAAATAAATTCATGAGAAAAAGTTAGCGCTTGTCCATTCCAGTATAAGTATTCTCATAATACTGTAATAAGTCTTTAATTCTGAAAAGGGTGCATGGGCAGGTGGCATGGTAGCATAGTGGTTAGCACCATTGCTTCATAGCTCCAGGGTCCCAGGTTCGATTCCAGTCTTGGGTCACTCTGTGCGGAGTCTGTACGTTCTCCCCGTGTCTGCGTGGGTTTCCTCAGGGTGCTCCGGTTTCCTCTCACAAGTCCCGAATGATGTGCTTGTTCCTCCATGTACCTGAACAGGTGCCGGAATGTGGCGACTGGGGGCTTTTCACAGTAACTTCATTGCTCTAAATTACTCTAAAGTACTCTAAATTAAAAAAAAAACACAAATGAAATGAAATGAAAATCGCTTATTGTCACGAGTAGGCTTCAATGAAGTTACTGTGAAAAGCCCCTAGTCGCCACATTCCCGTACCAGCCTCCCCGGACAGGCGCCGGAATGTGGCGACTAGGGGCTTTTCACAGTAACTTCATTGAAGCCTACTCGTGACAATAAGCGATTTTCATTTCATTTCATTTCAGTGTTTTTTTAAAATTTAGAGTACCCAATTCTTTTTTTCCAATTAAGGGGCAATTTAGCTACGCCAATCCACCTGGCTTGCACATTTTTGGGTTGTGGGGGCGAAACTCACGCAGATACGGGGAGAATGTGCAAACTCCACACGGACAGTGACCCAGAGCCGGGATCGAACCTGGGACCTCGGTGCCGCAGAGCTAACCCACTGCGCCACCGTGCTGCTCTTCATTGCAGTGTTAATGTAAGTCGACTTGTCACAATAAAGATTTATTGAAAAAATTTAAAAATTGGTTTTATCAGTCTCAGTCCTTCTGACTTCAATTACTGTTGATGATTTAAAAACAACTACGAGCATAATTTTCCATTTTTTCTTCAAAGTGCTGGAGATAAACGATGGGCAACATGTTGGCTGCACTGCTGACTTTTCTCGCCATATTGTCCAGCGCAGAGAAGAAACAAAATCCTGGAGGTATGCCTTACGCCATCATGCTGCTGGGGTCTGAAGGACTGGCACCATTGGCTTTCCAGAGATCGGGCTCCCTTTTTTAAAGACGCCCTGATCTCTGCAGAAAACAAAACAAAGAAACCCCTGCCAAAGACCACCCCCCCCCCCCCCCCCACCCCCGTCACACACACAGGGACCCGCCCCCACAGCAATCTCCATCATGTACTCAGGGAATCCCACCCCACACAGGAATGCCCTCCTCTTGGAGCTTCCCAGAGGAACGCCTGGCACTGCCCTTTGGCATTGTTACCTGGCACTGCCTTTACGTCACGTCGATGAGGGAGAAAGCACTATGTGGGGGGGGGGGGGGGAAGGTATGGCGGGGAAGTCCACTAATAAGATAAGAATGTATTTGAATGAGGCTTCTGATCTTCCTGGGTGGGAACCTTGTTACGTCAATAGTGGGGACGATTGCGCCACAATATCTCGCCGGCGACAATCTTGTTGTTGGCCTCTCATGGGCTTTTGGACCCACGTTGCCATTTTCACGCGCGGCAATTGCAGGCACTAAATCATGGCCTGAAACTTTTAAAATGCTTTCCTTTTGCTTCTTTTATCTCTCGCTCAATCTAATTTTTAAATCCCTTTCTCTTGGTTTAGCCGCTGTGCTTCTCATTCATCAATCTGATTGGGTAAGGAGCAACACAGTTGCTTGTCCTGTTCACACAGGTCCCAGATGCCCTGTAGAGGGTGCTGCAGCTTTTGGATGGTTGGCCGACAGCAGCTTCCTGTGCAAAGGTCGCTAGAAAGTCTGTGGACAAGAGCAAATGTAGTGAATAGCTGGTGTTGTTCATTTGCTGCTGACGACACAATTTACCAGTAATAAAATCACCCCTCCAGTGGGTTAATGAAAAGTTGTTTTTAATCATAAACAACTAATTACTATGGTTAACATAGAGAGAATGAGATCCGTGCACACAGAAAAGTTAATGAAATAACTGCAGAAACACGATGAACAAAGAACAAAGAACAAAGAAAGATTACAGCACAGGAACAGGCCCTTCGGCCCTCCAAGCCTGCGCCGATCCAGGTCCTCTATCTAAAACTGTTGCCTATTTTCTAAGGATCTGTATCCCTTTGCTCCCTGCCCATTCACGTATCTGTCTAGATACATCTTAAATGACGCTATCGTGCCCGCCTCTACCACCTCCGCCGGGCAATGCGTTCCAGGCACCCACCACTCTCTGCATAAAGAACTTTCCACGCATATCCCCCTTAAACTTTTCCCCTCTCACCTTGAACTCGTGACCCCTAGTAATTGAGTCCCCCATTCTGGGAAAAAGCTTCTTGCTATCCACCCTGTCTATACCTTTCATGATTTTGTAGACCTCAATGAGGTCCCCCCTCAACCTCCGTCTTTCTAATGAAAATAATCCTAATCTACTCAACCTCTTTTCAAAGTTAGCACCCTCCATACCAGGCAACATCCTGGTGAACCTCCTCTGCACCTTCTCCAAAGCATCCACATCCTTTTGGTAATGTGGCGACCAGAACTGTACGCAATATTCCAAATGTGGCCGAACCAAAGTCTTATACAACTGTAACATGACCTGCCAACTCTTGTACTCAATACCCCGTCCGATGAAGGCAAGCATGCTGTATGCCTTCTTGACCACTCTATCGACCTGTGCAGCCACCTTCAGGGTACAATGGACCTGAACACCCAGATCTCTCTGTACATCAATTTTCCCCAGGGCTTTTTAATTTACCGTATAGTTCGCTCTTGAATTGGATCTTCCAAAATGCATCACCTCACATTTGCCCGGATTGAACTCCATCTGCCATTTCTCCGCCCAACTCTCCAATCTATCTATATTCTGCTGTATTCTCTGATAGTCCCCTTCACTATCTGCTACTCCACCAATCTTAGTGTAATCTGCAAACTTGCTGATCCGAACACCTACACCTTCCTCCAGATCATTTATGTATATCACAAACAACAGTGGTCCCAGCACGGATCCCTGCGGAACACCACTCGTCACAGTTCTCCATTTTGAGAAACTCCTACTACTATTCTCTGTCTCCTGTTGCCCAGCCAGTTCTTTATCCATCTAGCTAGTACACCCTGGACCCCATGAGACTTCACTTTCTCCATCAGCCTATCATGGGAACCTTATGAATTGCCCTACTGAAGTCCATGTATATGACATCTACAGCCCTAACCTCACCAATTAACTTTGTCACTTCCTCAAAGAATTCTATTAAGTTGGTAAGACAAGACCTTCCCTGCACAAAACCATGTTGCCTACCACTGATAAGCCCATTTTCTTCCAAATGGGAATAGATCCTATCCCTCAGTATCTTCTCCAGCAGCTTCCCTACCACTGACGTCAGGCTCACCGGTCTCTAATTCCCTGGATTATCCCTGCTACGCTTCTTAAACAAAGGGACAACATTAGCAATTCTCCAGTCCTCCAGTACCTCACCCGTGTTCAAGGATGCTGCAAAGATATCTGTTAAGGCCCCAGCTATTTCCTCTCTCACTTCCCTCAGTAACCTGGGATAGATCCCATCCGGACCTGGGGACTTGTCCACCTTAATGCCTTTTAGAATACCCAACTCATCCTCCCTCCTTATGCCGACTTGACCTAGAGTAATCAAACATCTATCCCTAACCTCAACATCCGTCATGTCCCTCTCCTTAGTGAATACCGATGCAAAGTACTCGTTAAGAATCTCACCCATTTTCTCTGACTCCAGGCATAACTTTTCTCCTTTGACCTTGAGTGGGCCAACCCTTTCTCTAGTTACCCTCTTGCTCCTTATATATGAATAAAAGGCTTTGGGATTTTCCTTAACCCTGTTTGCTAAAGATATTTCATGACCCCTTTTATCCCTCTTGATTCCTCGTTTCAGATTGGTCCTGCATTCCAGATATTCTTCCAAAGCTTTGTCTGTCTTCAGTCGCCTAGACCTGATGTATGCTTCCTTTTTCCTCTTAGCTCGTCTCACAATTTCACCTGTCATCCATGATTCCCTAATCTTGCCATTTCTATCCCTCATTTTCACAGGGACATCCTGCACTCTAATCAACCTCTCTTTAAAAGCCTCCCACATATCAAATATGGATTTACCTTCAAACAGCTGCTCCCAATCCACATTCCCCAGCTCCTGCTGAATTTTGGTATAGTTGGCCTTCCCCCAATTTAGCACTCTTCCTTTAGGACCACTGTCGTCTTTGTCCATGAGTATTCTAAAACTTACGGAATTGTGATCACTATTCCCAAGGTAATCCCCGACTGAAACTTCAACCACCTGGCCGGGCTCATTCCCCAACATCAGGTCCAGTAGGGCCCCTTCCCGAGTTGGACTATTTACATACTGCTCTAGAAAACCCTCCTGGATGCTCCTTACAAATTCTGCTCCATCTAGACCTCTGACACTAAGTGTATCCCAGTCAATGTTGGGAAAATTAAAATCTCCTATCATCACCACCCTGTTGCTCCTACATCTTTCCATAATCTGTTTGTACCTCTATCTCACGCTTGCTGTTAGGAGGTCGGTAGTACAGCCCCAACATTGTTACTGCACCCTTCTGAGCTCTGCCGATATCGCCTCACTGCTCGAGTCCTCCATAGTGCCTTCCTTCAGCACAGCTGTGATATCCTCTCTGACCAGTAATGCAACTCCTCCAACCCTTTTTCCTCCCTCTCTATCCCGCCTGAAGCATCGATATCCTGGGATATTTAGCTGCCAATCATGCCCTTCCCTCAACCAAGTCTCAGTAATAGCAATAACATCATACTCCCAGGTACTAATCCAAGCCCTAAGTTCATCTGCCTTACCTACTACACTTCTTGCATTAAAACAAATGCACCTCAGACCAACAGTCTCTTTGCGATCATCATCTGCTCCCTGCCTAGTCTTCCCCTTAGTCATGCTGACTTCATGATCTAGTTCCTTACAGGCTTTAGTTACTACCTTCTTACTGTCCACTAACCTCCTCATTTGGTTCCCACCCCCCTGCCACATTAGTGTAAACCCTCCCCAACAGGGTTAGCAAAAGCACCCCCAAGGACATTGGTTCCAGTCCAGCCCAGGTGTAAACCGTCCAATTTGTAGTAGTCCCATCTCCCCCAGAACAGGTCCCAATGTCCCAAAAATCTGAACCCTACCCTCCTGCACCATCTCTCAAGCCATGCATTCATCCTGCCTATTCTTTCATTTCTACTCTGACTACCACGTGGCACTGGTAGCAATCCTGAGGTCCGCCTTTTTAACTTGGCTCCTAACTCCCTAAATTCTGCTTGGAGAACCACATCCCATTTTTTTACCTATATCATTGGTGCCTATATGCACCACGACAACTGGCTGTTCACCCTCCCCCTTCAGAATGTTCTGCACCCGATTTGAGACATCCCTGAATCCCTGATCCGTGCAGCTAGGAGGCAACATACCATTCGGGAATCTCGTTTTGCCTATCTGCCTATCTACTCCCCTTACAATTGAATCCCCTATGACAATAGCCCTTCCACCCTTTTTCCTGCCCTTCTGTACAGCAGAGCCAGCCACGGTGCCATGAACCTGGCTACTGCTGCCTTCCCCTGGTGAGCCATCTCCCTCAACTGTATCCAAAACGGTATACCTGTTTTGGAGGGAGGTGACCTGCACTGCCTGCCTACTTTTTCTCTGCCTTTTGGTCACCCGTTCCCTTGTAGCCACCTAAGATGGACACTGGGCTAACAAAATGGAGAACTGCTAAGACTGCAGGGAGAAAGCAGTTTAGCCAAGACAAGCAGTCTGCAAAGACTGATTAGCATTTTGCACGCAGCAAAACTAGTTTCTGGCCAGGTGGAAGATCTCAACCAAAGGTGTTAATAGCAAAACGCTTTGCATATTAATGAGGCAATCCAGATCTGGGCACACACAATAGCAACATTTGGTTTTGAATAGATACTTTAAGTGAAGGCCCAGACAAAACGGCACCAGAAGTATCCATCTCAAAAGACCCTAGAGACCGCCCCACACATCGAGAAGGGACCCTCAGATTGGGGGATTAGTGAGACATCGATTGGAAATTGATCCAATCAATGCATGGAAGGTAAAGCCCGCCCCGAAAAGGCACGGACATTGGGGGCCACTATAAAGATAGACCCCCACACATGGTCCTGTCTGTTTTGTGCTCCGGCTTGGACTTCTGTTTTGACTTCGACCCAGATCTGCTGTTGTATCCTGACTCCGACTCCAGCCGTTGATCCTGTCTTCCATCACCAGCCGTTGAGCACCAGCCATCGTTCAGTAAGTCCCAAAACGACGCTCGCTACGTGAACTTATACAGTACTCGACTAGTAACGAACAGAAGGTGCAGCCCATAAAGGACCAAAGGCCTTGTCCCCTGACCTTGCTGGTTCCCACTTAGATAAGTATTTAGTCGTTTAATAGTAGAAATAGGTATTAGTCTTTAGCGTGTGCATGCGTATTTATTATATTTGTATAATAAATATTGATCGTTGGAACTTACTAATCGGTGTATAGTTTTATTACTTTGAACCTGACCTTGGAATATTTGTGAGGTGTTTATATACGACACCTGGCGACTCCCGAGCTGAAATTACACATACAGAGCCTAGCAGTGTTAAGCACACGGCCTTTAAACGGAGGCGTGTTAATACACTCCAATAAACGCGTATTACACTCAAGTAAAACGTGCAACACCCTTTTTTGCTCAGCAATCCTAATCTGTGGTGTGACCAATTCGCTAAACGTGCCATCCACGACCTCCTGTACATCACGGATGCTCCAAAGTGAGTCCATCCGCAGCTCCAGAGGCGTCATGCAGTCTAACAAGAGCTGCAGCTGGACAAACTTCCCGCACATGACAACATATCCTCAACAAATCACCTTCTGGATACAGTGACCGCAATGCACTGATGCAAATTTTCCCCGCAACAGCCAATCAGTGGCTCCGCTCTCCTGCCCTCTGCTGGATGCTTGCTTGCACTTGAACACGGAGGGTGTCTTGCTCAGGTACACCTTCTGGATACAGTGACTGCAATGCACTGATGCACAACAGCTAATCAGCGGCTCCGCTCTGCTGCCCTCTGCTGGATGTTGCATATTGAATTGGACATTTTTGTGGAATCTTAGAATTATGCAGCACCAAAAGAAACAGTTCAGTCAATAGTACCAATCTCGGCTCAACGAAAGAATTATCCAGTTAGTCCCACTCTTCTTCTTTTTCTCCATAACACTATAAATTTCTACTTTTCTAATATCTATCAGTTCACATTTGTAAGTGTCTATTGTACCTATATTCACCAACCTTTCCAGAAATGCATTCCAGATTGTAATATCTTGCTGCATAAAAATAATTCTTATATCCTCCTGGCCTTTTTTTTGCAAATTATCTTAAATCTGGGCCTTGAGCTACTGATCCTTGTGCAAGTTGAAATAGTTTCTCTCTATCTATTTGGTCAAATAGTGAAAAACAAAGCATTTCTCATCTTTCCACCCTCTCCCACTGAAAGCTATGGAGCAGCACACGACAAGATTTATTATCAACAATCATTTACTAATAAATATGTTTTACTTCTGTGGGAAGCAAGACACCAACATCATGATGCTGAGGTTACCATGAACTTTTATTATATTTTTCCCAATTAAGGGGCAATTTACCGTGGCCAATCCACCTACACTGCACATCTTTGGGTTGTGGGGGCGAGACCCACGCAGACACGGTGAGAATGTGCAAACTCCACATGGACAGGGATCGAACCCAGGTCCTTGGTGCCATGAGGCAGCAGTGCTAACCACTGCACCACCCTGCTACCCCTCGAGGTTGCCATTGATGATGAATCAGCAATTATTGTTGTGTGATAATTACTCGATTATTTTACTAGATTATTTGCCATCAGGCAAAGACACTCAATATAATAGCTGCTGCAATTGTTACAACCTATGTGGGAGGAATAATGCAATGATATCGAGTTACTAGTTTTAAAAAAATTGTTCATGAGATGTGGGCATCACTGGCTAGGCCAGCATTTAAGAGTCAACCACATTGCTGTGGACCTGGATTCACATGTAGGCCCGACCAGGTAAGCACAACAGATTTCCTTCCCTAAAGGACATTAGTGAACCATCTGGGGTTTTAAGACAATCATTTTATGGGTGCCTTTAGATTTTTAATTCCAGATTTCAAAAATTTAATTCAAATTTCACCATCTGCCATGGAGGGATGTGAACCTGGGTCCCCAGAACATGACTCTAGGTTACTAGTCCAGCAACAGTAACACTAAGCCACTGCCTCCCCAGCCTATACCAGCAGCTTTGAGAATGGTTTACAACCGACCAATTGGTCGCATTCTAAAGAGACAAAAATAAATATGTTGCTGAGATTTTGATCTCAAGTAGATCCAATTTTCTGAGTGGATGTCAATGTTCAGATTGCTGGGTGTTACAGAAGCTGAGGCCAAGGCAAGTCCAGATATAGGATTCTCCTCATTCCCACCAGTATCAGGGATTATATTTGGGATGAATGGAGATTATATCCCAACAAATCCAAATGGAATTTTGTATCCTAGATGGGACCTGTATATCCAATTACCACCTGAATTCCCTAAACCTGTGATCTCGCTGAAATTTGGGTCTTCTAACTCCAACTTGGACTTTATTGTGATTGGACAAGGGGGGTCATTCTGACTTTGGGCCTCAGTATAAATGAGGTGCTCCAGATTAATTTCCAGAAAACTGGAAAGCTGTACAACAGGCATCTGATCTGCCATCGCCCATTCTCATGGCTGTTAAAATAGCTTCAGAAGTGGCATGGAACTTCAACATTCAGTTGGTAAAGATGGATTTATTTATTTCACTATTACTTGCATTAAAGGACCACTAGATGGAAGCAGAGGGACATTTTAGAAGTGAACATCAGGTGGTTCTTAAAAGTCATTTCACTCCCTGTTATATTGAGGTCACTGGACCACTTTGCCAATTCCTCACACTTATCAGGGTTCTGGCCCTGTTTCCTGCCACCTCTCTCTCTGAAGGTGACCCCAGATGGGATGTTCAGGTATCCTGGGGGCCTGCAGCGTTTCTCGCCCTCCGACCTGAGGTACCTTTGATGGCCATCCTTGGGAGGGCCTGGACCTGGATGGGCCCCGCCAACCTTCGGGTGTCACAGCTGACGAGGTGTCACCCTGTTATTCCTGCTGCCCTTCAGATACGGCAGTGTCAGTGGGGGGGGGGGGGGGGGGGGGGGATTCAGAAGTAGTGAGGAGTTCCTCCCCTGTGAGAGGCACCGTTCACTTCCTCCTCCCTTGTGGTGCTCGATGGCCCCCGGGCTACTCCATGGGATGGAGTGATCACCAGAGGCTCCAGCGTCACCTGGTTCTGCCAGTTCTGGAGGCCCGCTCTCATCTGAGCCATGGTCTCGATGCCCTCAACCATGGAGCACTGAGACTGGCACACATCCTTCAGCAAGTGAGACATGTCCCTCACTGCCTTGGTCATGTCCCTCTGTCACTGTGACATGTCCCTCTGTGACCGGCCAAGGTCAGTCAGTGCACGGCCAATGCTGCCAATGACCTCAGCCACGACACTTTCTGAATGGGACAATATCTGGAATGCCACAGCAATGCTCCAGTACATGTCTGCCTGTGACTGGGCTCCCCTGTCCTGAGCCTCAGCCATTGACTGCACAGTGTGCCTCAAGCCTTGGACCACTTGACTAATAGCTCTGATGTCTTTCCCAGGCCTTCCACCGCAGACACCACCCATTCAGTATTGGCCTGGGAAGCATGCAGTGTCGGCACCTTCTCCAGCATGTGAAGGGGGTTGGACTCTTCCAGCCGCTCTTGTGGGTGCTAGAATGTTGCTGATACCCCTTCGTGTAAATCCTGACTCTGTGTCTGTTTTTGTACCAGTCATGGGATGATACTTTCCAGAAGCGACTACAGCTGTTTTCTGGGATCGGGCAGTTCTTTGCCCCGCCGCTCCGACCCCGGCTGCTAAATACTCAAGCGCCGGTTTTCAGGTGGGGGATCAGGCGGGCCGGTCGGGGGCCATTGGCAGCGGCCCCTCCAACAATTCTCCGGGCCCCCATGGGCCGAGTGGCTGCGCGCTCCTGGCCAGTCCCACCGACGTGAAATGGACATGGTCCATCCCGGCGGGACCTGGCTTGTCAGCCGTCTAGCGGGGTCCTTGGGAAGGGTGCGGGGATATCCGGCCCTAGGGGGGCCCATGGTGGCCTGGCCCGCGATCGGGGCCTACCTCAGTATAAACGAGGTGCTCCAGATTCATTTCCAGAAAACTGGAAAGCTGTACAACAGGCATCTGATCTACCATCACCCATTCTCATGGCTGTTAAAATAGCTTCAGGGTCCCCCCGTCCCCCCGGGGATTCTCTGACCCGGCGGGGGATGGAGAATCCTGCCGTGGGAGCTGAGAGTCAGAGCGGAGATTTAAAAAGAGCGGGAGTGAGAGTCAGAGCGGGGATTTAAAAAGAGCGGGAGTGAGAGTCAGAGCGGAGATTTAAAAAGAGCGGGAGTGAGAGTCAGAGTGGAGATTTAAAAAGAGCGGGAGTGAGAGTCAGAGCGGAGATTTAAAAAGAGCAGGAGTGCGAGTCAGAGCGGAGTTTTAAAAAGAGCGGGAGTGAGAGTCAGAGCGGGGATTTAAAAAGAGCGGGAGCTGAGAGTCAGAGCGGAGATTTAAAAAGAGCGGGAGTGAGAGTCAGAGCGGAGATTTAAAAAGAGCGGGAGTGAGAGTCAGAGCGGAGATTTAAAAAGAGCGGGAGTGAGAGTCAGAGCGGGGAATTAAAAAGAGCGGGAGCTGAGAGTCAGAGCGGAGATTTAAAAAGAGCGGGAGCTGAGAGTCAGAGCGGGGATTTAAAAAGAGCGGGAGCTGAGAGTCAGAGCGGGGATTTAAAAAGAGCGGGAGCTGAGAGTCAGAGCGGGGATTTAAAAAGAGCGGGAGCTGAGAGTCAGAGCGGGGATTTAAAAAGAGCGGGAGCTGAGAGTCAGAGTGGAGATTTAAAAAGAGCGGGAGCTGAGAGAGCGGGGATTTAAAAAGAGCGGGAGCTGAGAGTCAGAGCGGGTATTTAAAAGGAGCGGGAGCTGAGAGTCAGAGTGGAGATTTAAAAAGAGCGGGAGCTGAGAGTCAGAGCGGAGATTTAAAAAGAGCGGGAGTGAGAGAGCGGGGATTTAAAAAGAGCGGGAGTGAGAGTCAGAGTGGAGATTTAAAAAGAGCGGGAGCTGAGAGTCAGAGCGGAGATTTAAAAAGAGCGGGAGCTGAGAGTCAGAGCGGGGATTTAAAAAGAGCGGGAGCTGAGAGTCAGAGCGGGGATTTAAAAAGAGTGGGAGCTGAGAGTCAGAGCGGGGATTTAAAAAGAGCGGGAGCTGAGAGTCAGAGCGGGGATTTAAAAAGAGCGGGAGTGAGAATCAGAGCGGAGATTTAAAAAGAGCGGGAGTGAGAGTGCCGTAATCTGTCCTAGAGAGCGCTGTAGTGCTGGTGGCGACTCCGGCGGCGGCTTGATCTTCGGAGACTCCGGGAGCGTGTCGAAATCCTCTTCATCCCCAGCTGTGGGCAAGGGGAGGGCGGAGTGTCCTGGAGTGGGGGCTGCGGTGGGGTGCGCCGGGGGATGGGAGGGTGCGCAGGGTCAGAGGAGGGGTGTGTGTGGAACCAGCTGGTGTCAGGTCCCTGAGGGAGACTGTGTCTTGGCGGCCGTCGGGGTACGCTACGTAAGCGTACTGCGGGTTGGCGTGAAGTAGCTGTACCCTTTCAACCAACGGCTCCGCCTTGTGCAGTTGAACGTGTCTACGGAGGAGAACGGGTCTTGGAGCTCCCAGCCATGTTGGGAACGATACCCCAGAGGTGGACTTCCTGGGGAAGGCAAAGAGATGTTCATGGGGGTTTTGTTTATCGTGGTGCAAGGAGCGACCGAATGGAGTGGAGTGCGTCGGGGAGGTCCTCCTGCCAGCGGGAGGCCGGGAGATTTCTGGACTGTAGGGCCAGCTGGACGGCCCTCCAGACCGTCCCATTCTCCCTCTCTACCTGCCCGTTTCCCCGGGGGTTGTAGCTGGTCGTCCTGCTCGAGGCGATGCCCCTGTTGAGCAGGTACTGGCACAGCTCATCGGTCATGAATGAGGATCCCTGGTCGCTGTGGAGGTAGGCGGGGAAACCGAACAGAGCGAAGATGGTGTTGAGGGCTTTGATGATAGTGGCAGACGTCATGGGACGGCAAAGGGGAATCGGGAGTATTCATCGACCACACTGAGAAAGTATGTGTTGCGGTCGGTGGAGGGGAGGGGCCCTTTGAAGTCCACGCTGAGGCGTTCAAAGGGGCGGGAGGTCTTCACCAGGCGTGCACGGTCTGGCCGGTAGAAGTGTGGTTTACACTCCGTGCAGACCTGGCAGTCTCTGGTGATTGCCCTGACTTCCTCGATGGAGAAGGGCAGGTTGCGGACCTTCATGAAATGGTAAAAACGGGTGGCTCCTGGGTGACAGAGGTTGTCGTGCAGGGTGCGGAGTGGGTCCACTTGTGCATTGGCACATGTACCTCGGGATAGGGCATCTGGGGGCTCGTTGAGCTTACCGGGGCGTAACAAAATCTCGTAGTTGTAGGTGGAGAGCTCAATCCTCCACCTCAAGATTTTATCATTCTTGATCTTACCCCGCTGTGTGTTGTTAAACATGAAGGCAACCGACCGTTAGTCAGTGAGGAGAGTGAATCTCCTGCCGGCCAGGTAATGCCTCCAATGCCGCACAGCTTCCACAATGGCTTGGGCCTCCTTTTCGACGGAGGAGTGCCGAATTTCGGAGGCATGGAGGGTGCGGGAAAAGAATGCCACGGGTCTGCCTGCCTGGTTGAGGGTGGCGGCCAGAGCGGCGTCTGATGCATCGCTCTCCACTTGGAATGGTAACGTCTCGTTGATCGCATGCTTCGCGGCCTTGGCGATGTCGGCCTTGATACGGTTGAAGGCCTGGTGAGCCTCGGCCGTTAGTGGGAAAACAGAGGATTGGATGAGTGGGCGGGCCTTGTCCGCATAGTTTGGGACCAACAGGATGTAATACGAAAAGAACCCCAGGCACCCTTTGAGGGCCTTGGGGCAGTGGGGGAGGGGGAATTCCATGAGGGGGCGCATGCGATCGGTGTCGGGCCCCAGAACTCCGTTCTGGACCATATAGCCGAGGATGGCTAAGCGGTTTGTGCTGGACACGCACTTCTCCTTGTTATATGTGAGGTTGAGGAGAGTGCCGGTGTGGAGAAATTTGGCAAGGTTGGCGTCATGGTCCTGCTGATTGTGACCGCAGATGGTGACATTGTCCAGGTACGGGAAGGTGGCCCGCAGTCCGTACCGGTCAACCATTTGGTCCATCTCCCGTTGGCAGACCGAGACCCCGTTGGTGACGCCGAAGGGGACCCTAAGAAAGTGGTAAAGGCGGCCGTCTGCTTCAAATGCAGTGTATGGGCGGTCCGATTAATGGATGGGGAGCTGGTGGTAGGCAGATTTCAGGTCCACTGTCGAGAAGACCCGGTACTGTGCAATCTGATTGACCATGTCAGATATGCGCGGGAGTGGGTACACATCGAGCTGTGTGTACTGATTGATGGTCTGACTGTAGTCAACGACCATCCTATTTTTCTCCCCAGTTTTGACTATTACCATTTGGGCTCTCCAGGGGCTGTTGCTGGCTTCGATGATGCCTTCCCGAAGCAGCCGCTGGACTTCAGACCTGATGAAGGTCCAATCCTGGGCGCTGTACCGTCTGCTTCTGGTGGTGACGGGTTTGCAATCCGGGGTTAGGTTTGCAAAAAGGGAAGGTGGGTCGACCTTGAGGGTCGCGAGGCAGCACACAGTTATGGGTGGTAGGGGCCGCCAAATTTTAGGATTAGGCTCTGGAGGTTGCACTGGATGCCCAGGCCAAGTAGCAAGGCAGCGCAGAGGTTGGGAAGGATGTAGAGGGGGAAGCCGTTGAACCCCACACCTTGGACAGTGAGAGTGGCGATGCAGTACCCCCGGATCAACACGGAATGAGATCCGGAGGACAGGGAGATTCTCTGATTGGCAGGGTGTACCGTGAGGGAGCAGCACCTTACCGTAACGGGGTGAATGAAACTTTTAGTGCTCCCTGAGTCCAGCAAGCAGGAGATCTCGAGTCCATTGACTTTCACTTTAGTTGAAGCAGTCGCGAGGTTGTGTGGTCGAGACTGGATAATCGTGACCGAGGTGAGATGCGGCTGGTCGTCGGTGATTTCAGGTGATGAGCGGCAGGAGTCCCGAGTCGGGCAAGATGGCGGTGCTCACGAGCCACACGTGTCGTGGGGGAGGCAAGATGGCGGCACCCTGGGACTGCATGTGTTGTTATGTTCTTGACGTAGCATAAGCTGCTTCCTTGATGTGCACCCTGACAAAGGAAGGTTCAGACTTGGAGATAGCTTTAACACCTTTATTAAACTGTTAACAATTCTCCTACTTGGATTCGACTCTCCTGTTAATCCTGCTGTAGCTACTCAGACTGACGAACCAGTCTGCTACAATCCAGGTGGTAGGTGTAATGTGTTGAATCAACCCTGTGTCTGTACTCACTGAGTGTCTCCACTAGAAAGAGAAAGATCATGTGTGCTGTGTCCTTTTATATGGGTTGGTGTAATGCCCTCCTGTGGTAGTGTCACCTCTGTGTGTATCGTGAATGCCCATTGGTCTTGTCCTATCTTACTGGCCTATTGGTTGAATGTCTGTGGTTCATGCATCTGGTGCTCCCTCTAGTGTCTATCTAGTCTACGTGTATTTACATTAACCCCTTGTGTATTTACAGTGATACATATTACCACATCCCCCCTTTTGTCGTGTTACATATTTTCTGTACAGTGTTAAAGAAAATTGAACAAAAACAGGTAGATAAGTGATGCTATGTACAAGTTATGATAACAGTGATCATAAAACAATAAATCCAAATCATATGTAAGAGTCCAAACTTCATTAATTATTATGGTCGAATGTCTTTCTTGTTGGGTTGGTGAGTTGATGATTTTGATGGTGGCATGTCCTTGTGAACGCCATCAGTGTCCCTGTGCGTAAGGAACCAAGAAGTGGTCAAATCACTTTGTTGTCTGATTTGGAGTCTTTTTTTCTTCTGATGCTTGTGGTAGCGATGTTTGCAATCCGTGTCGTCCTGCCATGGTATATCATTGTACTGAGCTGAGCAGTAATAGGGTCCCTCATGGGCAGAGTTGTACCATATTGTACCAGTCGTTGTTCCATTGGTGTTGTTTTTGTCGTGCTTGTTGTCGATGTTGTTGCCTTTGGTACGCTTCTTGTTATTGTCTTTGATGTTGTTGTGTTGGTTGGTTTTGTTGTTGTGTTCGCTGCGCTCAAGGACCACACTCTGTGGATAATACGAGTCCTTCACACAGTTACTCGTGTCAGCGTGCTTTGTGGCATCTGCTGTTTTCTTGAGCGTGCCGTCACTGAGTTTGCGGCGCTCCCCGTCTGGAGTCATGTCCGGCTTACGTGAATCAGTTTTGGCTTGTCGTTTCTCCTGATCCGGAGTCTGGTCTGTTTCACCTGAGTCAGTTTTGGCTTGTCGATGCTCCCCGTCTGGAGCCCTTCCTGGTTCACCTGAATCAGCTTTGGTTTCTTTCCGCTCCCCGTCCAGAGTCATTGCAGGTTCACTTGCATCTTCTGAGGTTTCTTGATGCTCCACGTCCGGAATCAAAACATTGAGGAATACATTTGCTTGTGGAGAGGCTCGAGCGAATGAGGTTTGAAGTAACGTGGTGTCATCGGAGTCACCAGCAGTCTCACTCTGATTGTCGAGTGCCTCTGTACACACTAGCTGAGGTCTGTCACGTTGCACATCTGGTATGGGAAATGGGATGCCTTCGTCACTTGTCGCACATACAGTGGGTAGAGCCTTAGTGTCTTCTTGCTTTGCACTTGAGCATGGCAGCCTGTCATAGTCTTTCTGTTGTTCACTTGAGTGTGGCAGACTTGCATCGTCTGCTGCTGGTTGCTCAGAGGAGGTTGCAAGACCCTCATGGTCTTGTTCATGCAAGGACTGCGCTTTGGAATCTTGGGTTGCTTCTATCGTGGAGTCTGTCCACGAGCTCGCTGTGGAGTCTTTCATTGCTTTATATGTATAGTCTGGGGCCCTTCGTGGTGCGTGGACCACTCTCTGTGTGGCAGCAGGCCGCTCTCTGTGGGCTTGTACCGCTCTCTGTCTCTTGGTGTCAGGCCGCAGCATATTCCTGTACTCACGAGTCAGAATGTCATATATGCTGGGTTGAAGATTCTCAAATCCGAAGAACACATCGGCGTCTGTGTCGGATTCTTTACTGTAGATCACATCTCGTTGCGGTTCAGATTTGGTACTGGGGTAGCCATCTCGAATGATGAAACCTTCATCTGAGTCGTTGTCTTCCAAGACCATATCATCACATTTTGTGTCGGAGCTGGCACTGAGCTCGCGATGTCCAAAGAAGAATTCAAGGTCTGAGTCATAGACTTCAAGGACGGTATCATCTCTTTGGGCGGTGCTAACTGCTTGTTGCAGGGTTCTGCAGAGGTTACTTCCAGCTATTCGTCGAATTTCAGGCAGTTTGCTGTCGTTCCAGGTGAAAGAATCTGGTTTTGAGGCTTTAAATTTTTTTTTTCGTGTTTTTGGACATTTCCCCTTTAAGTGGGCGTGGTCCAGGGCCTCTGCGCAGCTTCTCGCACATGCGCAAACGGACCTTCTTGTTCTGTGTGCTCTTCGTGAAACTGCACATGTGCGGCACCTTTTCCAAGATGGCTGCCAATCAAAACTGCAGATTTCTTCAATGGAAAGCCCACCTTCGCCTCGTGGTGAGTTTTGGCGCTTCTTTTACCTTTTCTTCTTGTATGTTCCTCGCAGAATTCTTTTGGAATTTGTCCAGGACTGCCTGGAAGTCGCTCTTGTTTTGCCCCTTTGAGTATTTGAAGGTCTGGAAGATTTCAGCTGCGTCTGCACCCGCGATGGTGAGTAGAAGCTTTATTTTCTCTGCATCCGCCACGCCATCTAAGTCGGACGCTACCAGGTAGATCACAAATCTCTGCCTGAACCAACGCCAGTTTATACTGAGATTGCCTTGGTACCTGAGCTGCTGTGGAACCAGAATCCTGAACATCACCTTGCCTGGGTGCCGTTGCTGGTTGTCACTGTTTGCTGAGTTGTAACTATATGGATTTAAACAGGTCACTCCCGGGTACCATGTTTTGTTATGCTCTTGACGTAGCATAAGCTGCTTCCTTGATGTGCACTCTGACAAAGGAAGGTTCAGACTTGGAGATAGCTTTAACACGTTTATTAAACTGTTAACAATTCTCCTACTTGGATTCGACTCTCCTGTTAATCCTGCTATAGCTACTCAGACTGACGAACCAGTCTGCTACAATCCAGGTGGTGGGTGTGATGTTTCTCCACTGGAAAGAGGAAGATCACGTGTGCTGTGTGCTTTTATATGGGTTGGTATAATGCCCTCCTGTGGTAGTGTCACCTCTGTGTGTATCATGAATGCCCATTGGTCGTGTCCTATCTTACTGACCTATTGGTTGAATGTCTGTGTGTCATGTCTCTGGTACTCCCTTTTAGTGTCTATCTAGTCTATGTGTATTTACATTAACCCCTTGTGTATTTACAGTGATACATATCACCACAGTGAGGAAGGCAAGATGGCGGCGCCCGATGGTTTTGGGAGGAACAAGATTGCGGCGCCCACGGGCCGCACATGTTGCGAGTTGAGCAAGATGGCGGTGTCCACTGGCCGCACGTGATCCGAGGAGGGGAAGATGGTGGCGCCCACTGGTCGCATGTGGGGGGTACCGGGATAATAGCGGCAATTGAGCGGGCCTGGCACACTGCAGCGAAATGTCCCTTCTTACCACAGTCCTTGCAGAGAGCGCTCTGCGCCGTGCAGTGCTGTCGGGGGTGTTTTGACTGCCCACAGAAGTAGCATTTGAGCTCCCCGGGATTGGTTGGCTTCCACGCGGCACAGGCGTGGGGCTGGCTAAGGGCGGTCGCTGATGGGGTCCACGATGCGGTGGACATCTGCGGAATCCACGATGCACAGGGGGGTGAGCCACGCGGTCGGCGGCATAGCCCTGAATGTTGCGTGATGCGACCATAAGTGAGAGCGCTAGGTTTTTGGTTGCCGCGAGGTCGCGCGTGGCCCCTTCTAGGAGGCGCTGGCGGATGTAGTCAGACACAATGCCCGTAACAAATGCGTCTCTCATCAGCAGATGCGAATGTTCCGTGGCCAAAACGGCCTCACAGTCACAGTCTCCAACTAGGGCAAGCAGGGCCTCACGGTAGCATGGTGGTTAGCATCAATGCTTCACAGCTCCAGGGTCCCAGGTTCGATTCCCGGCTGGGTCACTGTCTGTGTGGAGTCTGCACGTCCTCCCCGTGTGTGCGTGGGTTTCCTCCGGGTGCTCCGGTTTCCTCCCACAGTCCAAAGATGTGCGGGTTAGGTGGATTGGCCATGCTAAATTGCCCGTAGTGTAAGGTTAATGGGGGGATTGTTGGGTTACGGGTATACAGGTTACGTGGGGTGATCATTGTTCGGCACAACATCGAGGGCCGAAGGGCCTGTTCTGTGCTGTACTGTTCTATGTTCTATGTTCTAGGGCATGCCAGAAATCTTCCACTGACTCACCGGGAAGCTGGTGCCATGTGAAGAGGAGGTGTCTGGCGTAGATTTTCTTAGTCCGCTGAGCGTAGTTTTCTTTCAGTAGCACCATGGCCTCTGCGTAGGTCGGTGCGTCCTGGACGAGTGGAAAGACATTGGAGCTGAGCCACGTGTAAAGGATCTGGAGCTTCTGTGCTTCTGGAATTGCATCTGGTGCAGACCCGATGTACACTTCGAAACAGGGTAGCCAATGTTCAAAGTCCTTTTTGGCATTGTCTGCTTGAGGATGCAGCTGCAGGTGATCCGGCTTGATGCGGAGGTCCATCTCTGAAAACTCAGTGTAATAAATTGATGCACTATCAATTACGCAAAGACGAGAGTAGGACGTAATTGAAGCTGAGATGTGTGGCCTCCTGCAGCACCTCACAAAATGGCTGCTGTACGGGGAGCACACATATTTATACTCCGCCTACTGGGCGGAGCCAGCAGGCAGGGATCTACCCCCGTACCTGTAGTACAGGGGCCTTACCAGAAAGCACCTATAACAACATCCTCTATATACAATATATACATCAGTGGTGACTACCACAGAGCTGAGAGTCAGAGCGGACATTTATAAAGAGCGGGAGCTGAGAGTCAGAGCGGGTCGGGGGGTCCTGGCGTGTTGGAGTGGCGTGAACCACTCCGGCGTCGGGCCGCCCCAAAGGTGCGGAAGTTTCCTTCGGCTGGCTGGCGTGAACGGCCTTTGGCGCAACGCCAGCCGGGGCTGAAAGGACTTCGCCGGCCGGCGTAAGTCCGCACATGCGCCGGAGCGTCAGTGGCTGCTGATGTCATCCCGGTGCATTCGCAGGGGAGGGGTCTCTTCCGCCTCTGCCATGGTGAAGGCGGAAGAAAAATAGTGCCCCCACGGCACAGGCCCGCCTGCCGATCAGTGGGCCCCGATCCCGGGCCAGGTTACCGTGGGGGCACCCCCCGGGGTCAGATCGACCCGCGCACCCCCCCCCCCCCCAGGGCTCCGACGCACGCCCGTGCCGCCTGCTCCCACTGGTAAGGTAATCCACACCTGCGGGAGAGGCTTGTCAGCGGCGGGACTTCGGCCCATCGCGGGCCGGAGAATCACCGCGGGGGGCCCGCCGACTGGCGCGGTGCGATTCCTGCCCCCGCCGAATCTCGGGTGGCGAAGAATTCGGGACATGGCGGGGCGGGATTGACTCCGGCCCCGAGCGATTCTCCGACCCAGCGGGGGTCGTCCTGCCCCAGATGTATCGATATTACAATTGAGTAAAGGTAACTACAAAGCATGAGGGAGGAATTGACCAGAGTTGATTGGAAGGCGCGCTTTGCAGGGAGGACTGTGGAACAGCAATGGCAGGGGGTTTTTGGGGGTTATTTGGTGGCACAATAGAAATTCATCTCAAGAGGACGAAACATGCTAAGGGGAGGACAAGGCATCCATGGCTGACGAAGGATGTCAAGGACAGCATAAAAGCAAAAGAAAAAACATATAATGTGGCGAGGATTAATGGGAAGCCAGAGGATTCGGATGCCTTTAAAAGTGAGCAGAGTAAAGAAGCAATAAGGAGGGGGAGAAGATGAAATCTGAGTGTAAGCTAGCTAATAACATAAAAGAAGGTTGCAAGTTTTTTTTTTGACATGTTAAAGTTAAGAAGGAGGCAACAATGAACATTGGACCACTGAAAAATGAGGCTGCAGAAGTAGCAATGAGTAACAAAGAAATGACACTGGAACTGAATAGTTACTTTGCATCAGTCTTCATGGTGGAATACACCACTATACCAGTATCTCAAGAGAGTCAGGGGGCAGAGGTGAGCGTAGTGGCCATCACTATGGAGAAAGTGTTGGGGAAGCTGAAAGGTCTGAAAGTGGATAAATCACCCAGGCCGGATGGACTACACCACAAGATTCTGAAGGACACAGCTGAGGACTGTGGAGACATTGGTGGTGATCTTTCAGGAATCACTGGAGACAGGAAGGGTCCCAGAGGACTGGAAAATGGCCAAAGTAACACCCCTGTTTAAGAATGGAGAGAGGCAGAAGATAGGGAATTATAGGCCTGTTAGCCTGACTTTGATTGTTGGAGTCAATTAGAGTCCATTATTAAGGATCAGATTGCAGAGTACTTGGAAGTGGATGGTAAAATAGGTTGAGTCGGCATGACTTTGTCAAGGGGAAGTCATGCCTGACAAATCTGTTAGAGTTCATTGAGCAGATAACAAGTACGTTAGACAAAGGAAAACCAATGGACAGGACCTATTTGGATTTCCAGAGGGCCTTTGACAAGATACCGTACATGAAGTTGCTAAATAAGATAAGAGCCCATGGTGTTAGGGAAAAGGTACTGGCATGGATAGAGGTTTGGCTGACTGGCAGAAGGCAGAGAATGAGGACAAGGGGGTCTTTTACAGAATGGCAGCCAGTGACTAGTGGTGTTTCACAGGTGTCAGTGTTGGGACCACAACTATTCACTATATACATTAACGATTTGGAAGAGGGAACTGAGTTCAATGTCTTCCTTCTCCTGCCAGTCCATTGTCCCTCAAAAATTCCATCATCTCTGGTGTACCAAAATAATAATCACGATTCTGGAAAGTCACCCAGAGGCAGACCATAAACTTCACCCCCTTCTTGAAGAGGGCAGACTTGACCCGGTTGAACCCAGCCCTCCTCTTCGGCAGTTCTGCGCCCATGTTCTGGTACGCAGCTCGTTCCCTTCCCAGGTGCACTTCTTTGTCTGCCTCGCACATCACAGAATCTTCTCCTTGTCCAGCAAACGGTGTAACCGCACAACCATCCCCTTCGACGGCTTGCCCGCCTGTGGCCTCCTCATCAGCGCCCTGTGCGCTCGATCGACGTTCAGGGTCTGGTCGAAGGCCACCTCCCCCATCAGCTTTTCCAACATCTTGGCCTCATACCTGCTGGCCTCCACTCCTTCAATGTCTTTGGGCTTCCCCACAATCCGTACGTTTTGTCTTCTGGAGCAGTTCTCCAGATCCTCCATCTTCTCCTTCAGCAACTGGTGGGTCTCCTGCATCACCTCACCTCAGCCACCAACATGGCCAGCTGCTCCTCGTGCTCCCTCACCGTCACCTTCACTTTCTGGATTGCCTGGCCCTAGGACTCCAGCCTCTGCTCCACACAATCAGTCCCTGCTTCAAGGAACTCTACCACTCTGGCTCGGTCGTCCCTCCTTGGCTGGCTAAAATTCTCATTTAAGAAGTCCGGCAGCTGTTCCGCTGACCACTGGGAAGGTAGGACAGGGCCTTTACCCTCTGCCATCTTGACCTGTGGTGCACAAAGATTCCCCTGCTCCACCAGCTCCCTTCTTTTGGTCCAGGACACAGAGTTTAAAAATTGGCAAGTCATGCTACAGCTGTACACACCTTAGTTAGGCCACATTTGGAATAGTGTTAAATTCTGATTGCCATTCTACCAGAAGGATATTGATGCTTTGGAGACGGTACAGAAGAGGTTTACCAGGATGTTGCCTGGTCTGGAGGGTTTTCGCTATGACGAGAGGTTGGATAAACTCAACTTATTTTCACTGGAACGATGGCGGGTGAGGGGCGACCTTGAGGTTGGCACTGCCAAGGGCTTGGACCCTGGGGGGAGCCTTGGCACTTGGGCGGCAGATGAAGGGGTATCCCAGGGGCCTCGAGAAGGATGGGGGGTGAGGGAGGGGGGTTCGATAAATTGGGGTGCCGGTCAAAGTGGTGCTCCAATCTGTGAAGACCCGTTCCTGCTAGCGAGATGAGTTCGCCAGGAAGAAATCTCTCTACGTGTGGCCTCACCAGGGAGAAATTCCCCGAGGCCAAAAAATGGGCAAAGTGCCATTGAATGGCAGAGTATTTCTCGGCGCTTCAGCCGCCAAGAAACACCCCACCAAACACGCTCAAAAGCAGATTTTAATATTTGCCAGCTCAATTGCGCCCATCAATTTTTTTTGCACTGTGTACTATGTGAGTTAAGCACCTTGGGACATTTTTACTTTAGCTATGTACATGCAGTCTCTTGTTGTAGAAGGATAACATTGAGAAGTGATCTAGTTGAGTAGTTCAATGCAGCAAAATTAATTTACCAAGTACTGAGGGAATGGTTCTTTCCTGTAAAAGCTAAATCCAGAAAAAAGGGTAGTAAGGTCATAGAAGTGAGTTAAAAGAAACCCAGGAGTGAAAACTCTGAGCAAAATACTGTGAGAATTTGGTCAGGTTGAAGCTCAACGGGCTGAAGTTTTGATATTTCTGCATAACCCTCACTACAGAAGGTTGACGAGAAAACGTAGGGTGGATATGTAAAAAAGAAACAGTATTTGTTTGGATTTTTCTCTTTTGGCACATTTCCTGTGAATTTCAAACTGAAGATTGATGTTTCTTCTTCCATTAACATTATGAAAGGCTTTAAATTATAAGAACAGCAGGAAATCTAATAGTGTTCCAGGAATTATCCACACATATTTTTCTGTATTTCACAAACATCACAAACATAGGACACACTGCTCTTCGTTGAGTTTTGACAGGAAACAGTTGCAGTACATTCACATGAACCTCAGAAGACCTTCACATATTTGATCATTTCCAAAGCCAAGTCAACATTGTTCTTTGTTTAGATGTTGAATCCAAGGTTGAATAAACAGTCCAATTTGTTTCAAATGCTCCTATCAGCTTCTCAAGTGTAGTTATTAAACTCAGTGTCACAAATGATAGGAGAACATCGAGTTCTGCAAACTAGCGATCAGTCCATATTTCTGTTTACTAAATAGAAAAAGAAACCTGTAAATATTTCCCATTATATGTCCACGTTATTACTTCTTGTAAGATAAACTGTATATTCCACTTGAAATGCTGTTCAAGCTGCAAGCATTTATTATTTTTCTTTATCTGTACTCAGGATATGGACAGTAGTTCATTTATTGCCCATCTCTGGAGCCATTAATACCCAAGCACATATTGCAGGTTGAGCTAAGTATAGGCACAGTGACGGTAGCATGGTAGCTTCCTTGAACTGAAAGACATTAATGAGGAACCCTGGAAACCACAATATTTTTGTGGTTCTTGTACTGAAGTTGCAGAGGACAAGCAGGAAAATGCCTGTGAAAGTGCAGCTTATGATCTCAGGTTTATCAATAACATACTCATTGCACTTGTCAAATGCTAGCTAGTTATTTTGTGAAAAGAAAGTTAATTTCCAGTTTTCCTTACGGTTATCCCACCTTTCGCCTCACTGCAGATGGTCCCACAACGACCATGTAGAAGTCTATCCAGTCGGCATTCTTCCATGTAAGTCCACACAGTGTTGAGTGTCAGTGTTGTCATGATATGCAGACATGCAGTTAATGATATACAGACAGGCACAGACAGGCAGCTAATGAACACAGAGAACAGGACATGACCAATGAGCAGGCAGGACACTCAGGGATGGTATCTCACTATAAAAGGCACGAGGCACTCACACTCCGCCTCTTTACACTGATGAACATCTACAGAGTGAGTCAGGGTGTATGTACAGTATCACACCTCCAGCACGTGGCTAAGAGCTAGTCTGGTTCAGTCAGACAGAGTAACTGCACTTAGGATAGCAGAGAGTCGAACTCATAGAGAACTGTACTAACTGTTCTACTGGTTTAATAAATCAGATTGAACTAACTTCAAGGTCTGGAGTATCTTTTGGTTATAGCTGCATCCAGTTTCAGCCTGTGTTATATCAGAGTACATAACACATCAAGTGTATAGCCTAGTGCCAACAGGGTAATCAGCCATTAAGAAATCATCACAGGCTAGCCAACCTGGCCTTCAGCCTATGTATACCCAGGCACGTTTTCAATAAGAATCGACTTCCGGTGGCGACCATGGAGTGAGTGGTTGCACATTTGGTGGCTCCCATTTGAGGTAGATTTTTTGATCCTTCCCCACCCAATTTGAGTGGTGTTTGACTTATCGGACGAGGAGTGCAAAGAACAAGAGGCAGCAGCTTGACCGAGAGATGAATAGAGGTGCGACACAGCAGAAGATGGCGGAGAGTAGGGGGCAGCGCTGCCCACCCAGTGGTCTACAGAGCAGCTGGCGGACTTTCTCAACAGCAAGTTCCGGCAGCAAAGGAAGGAGGTCACAGAGGACCTGGCTAAGGTGATGGAGCTGCTTCAGATGGCGACTGAGCACATGGAGCAGAGACAGGAGACACGGGCCCTGGCAATCCTAAAGATGCAGGAGACAGTGGGGGAGCACGAGGATCAGTTGACCTTGTTGGAGGCGAAGATGAGGATGGTGACAAGCAGCCAAAAAGGTTGAGGGAGAAGTTGGAGGATCTTGTAAACCACTCAAGGAGGCAAAATCTCTGGATTGTGGGAATATTGAAGGATTGAAGGTATTGAAGGAGCTCAGGCTGCCAAGTATGTGGCGAACATGTTGGAGAAGCTGATGGAGGAGGAGGTCTTTGACTGCCCTCACGAGATAAAGGGGAAAAACTAAGGGGGCGGGGTGAGTTGTGAGCTTGTTATCAGTGGCCACGGTTGTCTTCTGTTTTGTATCTGTGAACAAAGAATAAAGAACAAAGAGAATTACAGCACAGGAACAGGCCCTTCGGCCCTCCAAGCCTGCACTCACCATGCTGCACTAAACTAAAATCCCCAACCCTATTGGGGACCATATCACTCTGTTCCCATCCTATTCATGTATTTGTCAAGACGCCCCTTAAAAGTCGCTATCGTATCTGCTTCCACTACCTCCCCAGCAGTGAGTTCCAGGCTCCCACCACCCTCTCCTTTAAACCTTGCCCCTCGCACCTTAAACCTAAGCCCCCTTGTAATTGGCTCTTCCACGTTGGGAAAAAGCTTCTGACTATCCACCCAGTCCATGCTCCTCATAATCTTGTAGACCTCTATCATTTCATTTCATTTCATTTCATCAGGTCGTCCCTCAATGTCCGTCGTCCCAGTGAAAACAAACCAAGTTTCTCCAACCTCTCCTCATAGCTAACGTCCTCCATATCAGGCACCATCCTAGTAAACCTTTTCTGTATCTTCTCCAAAGCCTCCACATCCTACTGATAGTGTGGCAACCAGAATTGAACACTATATTCTAAGCGTGGCCTAACTAAGGTTCTATAAAGCTGCAACATAACTTGCCAATTTTTAAACTCAGTACCCTGGCCAATGAAGGAAAGCATGCCGTATGCCTTCTTGACTACCTTCTCCACCTACGTTGCCACTTTCAGTGCCCTATGTACCTGCACACCCAGATCCCTCTGCCTATCAATACTCTTAAGGGTTCTGTCATTTACTGTATATTTCCCATCTGTATAAGACCTTCCAAAATGTATTACCTCACATTTGTGGTTCTCTTGTTTTCTGATATTTCTATGAATATATGCAAAATGCCTTTAATAAAATATTTAAAAAAATATTTTCAGAAAGAATCACTGAATAATAATTAAGATGTGAAATGTTAGTTCTCATCCCTAGCTAAGGTTGTTGAAACAAATCATTGTCCTCCCAATGCTCTTTTTCACTTATTGTAACACATTCGGTGCTCTTTATGCTTCCCCACCATTCCACCTTTGGAACAAAAACAGAAACTACTGGACAATCTCAGCAGGCCTGGCAGCATCTGTGGAGAGAAAAGGGAGCTTACGTTTTGAGTCTGGATAAGCCTTTGTCAAAGTCATCCAGACTCGAAACGTTAGCTCCCTTTTATTTTTTAAAATAAATTTAGAGTACCCAATTATTTTCTTTTTCCAATTAAGGGGCAATTTAGAGTGGCCAATCCACCTAACCTGCACATCTTTGGGTTGTGGGGGGTGAAACCCACACAGATATGGCACACGGACAGAGACCCAGGGCCGGGATTCGAACCCAGGTCCTCAGCGCTGCAGTCCCAGTGCTAACCACTGCGCCACATGTTGCCCCCAGCTCCCTTTTCTCTCCACAGATGCTGTCAGACCTGCTGAGATTGTCCAGAATTTTCTGTTTTTGTTTCAGATCCCAGCATCCGCAGTAATTTCCTTTAATCCACCTTTTGGAGTTTTAATTTAATTGTAATATTACATTTTCACAAGGTCAACTGAAGGGAAATTGGATGGGCAATTAATGTTGGCCTCTCCCACAACTCTTGAATGAACAATAGCAAATTTACGCTCAGTAAAAGACTCAGTAAGCTGCATCCAGGCCATGGGCACTGGCTGTTGTGAGTGACTCGATAGCTGTACACAAGAACAGCCAGCCCAACCTCAAAGGAAACCAGTGATCACTGATGACCCAGCTGATATTAAAGACATGTGTAGGAGAATGAACTTTGGTCTCAAACTCACATTTGCAGTGATCTGCTAAAGACTAGACACATTTCCTTTACTTAATAATAATTATTAATGTGGTTTATATCTTTGGGTACGGTAGTTTAGTGGTTGACCTGAACAAATAATCCAAAATTTGTGAGTTTAAATCCCCCATAGAAAATTATGATAATTACTTCAATAAATCAGGCACCACAAACAATGACAGTAAAATGCTGTTAGATAGTTTTAAAAACCAAGGTGGTTTATTTTCCTGCCCTCTCTTAAAATATCCCTCCACATATACCCTCCTAGCATTTTATAGTCATCCCTCAACATTGCCACCATACATGGTCCCTCATTACTATCATCGCAATCACAGACAAGGCCATTTCTGCTCACTTCAATTTTTCTTTTACTATTCAACCCTGCCCTGCCCCTAACCTCCACTCTCCCTTCCAAACACACACTTCCTCCTGCATCTGACCCAAGGAGACATTCTCCCCAAGTCACTTCTAATGGCACTTTAAAATCCTCAGCTATGTCAAACCTTCAGTGTGGAACCCTCTGCAGCTACATGTGCTTCCCCATTCACTCACCTCCATGCTTTATGCGCTTGCCCCCAATAAAACCCTTACTCTCTCTGACCTTTGTCATTCCCCTTTGTATGGCACGCTCCTTTGCTCTTTTAAGTTGAAACGGTGCAGAAATTGTTCGATGAAATTTGCAGAATTCCAGGTTACTAACAATAAGGGTTTGTATGAAATTGGAACAGTCTATCAATGTTACTATCTATCAATCTTAATCTCAATACATTTGTCACCATATCCGGCTGAATCATTAAGCACAATTAGGCCCGCTCTCCTCTGTCAAAGCTGCCAATTACTACATCATCCTAGAGAGCCAAGCTAATTCTGAGCTTCCTTTCTCCACTACCAACACTTGAATCCTGCTCCCTGCGTTTTCACAAATGCAAAGATTTCATGAATTATTTTGTGATTTAAATAGCGGCCATATGTTCAGTTGCTTCTGTTGTCCTCAATCCCTTACCCAACAAGCCATGCTTTTGTGAAGGTGCCACCCTCGTCTTGGCTTGTATTTGCAAGTTTTTTAAATTTCTCTTCATTTTCCCCCATTCTCTCTCTGCACTCTTCTTGTTATGTTACCCATCTCCTGTTTTTTCCATCCCGTTCCCACAAAAACCACTGACCACCCAGCCTCCCTCCTGGCTCCTTCCCTGGCTAATATTGATGCCTCTGGTACGTTTTCCTCCCTTTCATAATTGTCTTTATCACCCCCTCCTCAAAACGTTTATCCTTGTCCCTTAGAACCTCTAATCCACCTTTCCTCTTCAAAGTCCCTGAATGTGTTGCCACCTCCCAAATTCCTGCAACCCAATGCCTGAGCCTCACCACTGCTTCCTGCCCCGGCCTCAGCGCTGAATAGGTCATGATCGGTCACAAATGTCATTTCTGTGGCTGTGACCAGTAGGCACTCTCTCTCTTCATCCAGTGTGACCTCCCTGCAGCCTTCTATTTCTTTTCCACATGCTGCTGCTTAGTGACATCAACCAACATCAACACCCAGCTACCTCACCACCACCTTGCTTTACCCTAACTCCATTCATGGTTAAATTACGTTTCTGACATCCAGGCCGAGAGGAGTTGACATTTCCTCCAATTAAACATTACAATCATTGAAATCACTGCCTTTGCTCATCAGCACAACATCTGTTCCTTGCCACAAGTCCCATCCCCCTCCATTCCACAGGCTGAACCAGAGAGTTTCCAATTGACCTTGAGCTGAGCTTTCCAAACCATATATATTTATAAATGTGTTTATGGGCGGCACGGTAGCTTTAGGGTCCCAGGTTCGATTCCCGGCTTGGGTCACTGTCTGTGCAGTGTCTGCACGTTCTCCCCGTGTCTACGTGGGTTTCCTCTGGGTGCTCCAGTTTCCTCCCACAGTCCAAAGATATGCAGGTGAGGTGGATTGGCCATGATAAATTGCCCTTCATGTCCAAAAAAACAAAACTTAGGCGGGGTTACTGGGTTACAGGGATAGGGTGGAGGTGTGGGCTTAAGTAGGGTGCTCTTTCCAAAAACCGACGCAGACTCGATGGGCCGAATGGCCACCTTCTCCACAGTAAATTCCAAGATTCATATCCTTTCCATCGTCAAGACTTCCGACTTCTATCTCTATAACATTGTCTGTTGTTGCCTCAGTGTTAGTTTACTGGTTGCTGAAATCCTTATCCAGGATTTTGTTTCCTCCAGCACTGTCAATCTCACTCCACAGTATAAATATTTCCCACTTTCTCTGTCTGTTAGCTTTGACAAAGAGTCATCGGACTCGAAATGTTAGTTTTTTACTCTCCCTACAGATGCTGCCAGACTTGCTGAGATTTTTCAGCATTTTCCCTTTCGTTTCAGATTCCAGCATCCGCAGTAATTTGCTTTTATCCTTTGTTTCCTCCAGGTTTAACTATTCCAAAGCTCTTGGGTGGGATTTTCCACACTCTACAAATTTTCCTGCTCTGCTTGTAATAATGCCTGCTGCTGGCGGTATCAGAAAATACCCACCCTCGTGATCGGCCTTTCAAATTCCATCCTCTGTAAACTTGAGCTCTGCGAAAGTCTTCCATCAATATCCTGATCCGCACTAAGTCCTGGTTGTCCATCACCCTTTTACTTGCCAACATACCTTGGCAAATAGTCCAGCCCAGAATCAATTTCAAAATTTCCACCCAAAGTCCATCATGACTTTTAATTGACTGATTGACTGATATTTATTGTTACATGGACCGAAGTACAGTGAAAAGTATTTTTCTGCGGTCAAGGGAACATACACAGTACGTATATAGCAGACAAAAAGAATAGTTGACAGAGTACATTGACAATGGTGTCATGTGAGAGTACCTTTAAGAAATGAATGTTTAAGAGATGTACCTTTAAGAAATGAGGCAGCTCATATTACTGAAGTGATGTCAGAGGGTGGGGGAGCTGAGCTCACTTCTGCTTTTAGTTTCAGTTTGAGAGAGAGCAGCTGAAAAGTGCCTGGCTGGTTTGCTGTGAGCTGTTTGAAAGGAGAAAGCCGGGTTTTGAGAAACAGAGCTCGGGTGTGTCTGTTTTTGCAGTGAGCTGGATTCTGCTATGATCTCTGCCATGAAAGACTATCTCTGAATCATTTGGGTGATTTAACCTCATAAGAACATAAGAACATAAAAACTAGGAGCAGGAGTAGGCCATATGGCCCCTCGAGCCTGCTCCGCCATTCAATGAGATCAAGGCTGATCTTTTGTGGACTCAGCTCCACTTTCTGACCCGAACACCATAACCCTTAATCCCTTTATTCTTCAAAAAACGATCTATCTTGATCTTCAAAACATTTAATGAGGGAGCCGCAACTGCTTCACAGGCCAAGGAATTCCATAGATTCACAACCCTTTGGGTGAAGAAGTTCCTCCTAAACTCAGTTCTAAATCTACTTCCCCTTATTTTGAGGCTATGCCCCCTAGTTCTGCTGTCACCCGCCAGTGGAAACAACCTGCCCGCATCTATCCTATCTATTCCCTTCATAATTTGATATGTTTCTATAAGATACCTCCTCGTCCTTCTAAATTCCAATGAGTACAGTCCCAGTCTACTCAATCTCTCCTCGTAATCCAACCCCTTCAGGTCTGGGATTAACCTGGTGAATCTCCTCTGCACAGCCTCCAGTGCCACTACATCCTTTCTCAGGTAAGGAGACCAAAACTGAACACAATACCCCAGGTGTGGCCTCACTAACAACTTATACAATTACAGCATAACCTCCCTAGTCTTAAATTCCTTCCTTCTAGCAATGAAGGACAAAATTCCATTCGCTTTCTTAATCACCTGTTGCACCTGTAAACCAACTTTTTAGGACCCATGCACGAGCACACCCAGGTCTCTCTGCACAGCAGCATGTTTTAATATTTAATCATTTAAATAATAATCCCTTTTGCTGTTATTCCTACCAAAATGGATAACCTCACATTTGTCAACATTGTATTCCATCTGCCAGACCCTAGCCCATTCACTTAACCTATCCAAATTCCTCTGCAGACCTCCGATATTCTCTGCATTTTTTGCTTTTCCACTCATCTTAGTGTTGTCTGAACTTGGACACATTGCCCTTGGTCCCCAACTCCAAATCATCTATGTGAATTGTAGACAATTGTGGGCCCAACACTGATCCCTGAGGGACACCACTAGCTACTGATTGCCAACCAGAGAAACACCCATTAATCCCCACTCTTTGCTTTCTATTAATTAACCAATCCTCTATCCATGTTACTACTTTACCCTAAATGCCATGCATCTACAGTTTCTTGCGATCTTGGGCCGAGCAGTTGCCATACCAGGCTGTGATGCAGCCAGATAGGATGCTCTCTATGGCACATCTGTAGAAGTTTGTGAGAGTCAATGCAGACATGCCGAATTTCTTTAGCTTCCGTAGAAAGTAGTGGCGTTGTTGGGATTTCTTGACTGTTGCATTGACGTGAGTAGACCAGGACAGACTGTTAGTGATGGTGACCCCCAGGAACCTAAAACTATCGACCATCTCCAATTCAAAGCCATTGATGTAGATTGGGGGTGTGGGGGGGGGGGGGGGGGGGGGGGGGTGTAATATGCTTCCTGAAGTCGATGATCAGTCACTTGGTATTTCCAACATTTAGAAAGAGGTTGTTTTCTGTACACCATGTTCTATCTCCCTTCTGTAGTCTGATTTATCGTTATTTGAGATACGACCCACCACAGCTGTTTCATCTGAAAACTTATCGATTGGATTGGAATTGGATCTTGCTGCACAGTCGTGTGTGTATAGGGAGTACAGTAGAGGACTGAGCACACATCCTTGTGGGGTCCCGGTGTTGAGGACTATTGTGGAGGAGGTGCTGTTACCTATCCTGACAGATTGTGGTCTGTTGGTGAAGTCAAGATCCAGCAGCACAGGAGCTCCCTTCTCTATTTATGGAACTACTTCCAGTCCTGTAACCCTTGAAGATTACTCCATCTCTGGGCTCTTGTGCATTCCCATTCCCTTTATCATACCATTGGTAGTTTTCCTCCAGCTATCCAAGTCCAACGTTTTGCAATTCTCTTATTCAAACCCTCTACCTCTCCACCTCCCCTCTTTTTAAGTTGCTTCGTAAAACCACCCTTTTGAGCAAGCATTCAGTCACCTGTCCTCAAATCTCCCTCTTTAGCTCAGTGTCAGCTTTTATTGAATTATGACCGTGCTATATTGCTGCATGTTTTTTTTGGGATCGCCTTCAGGCATAAGACACCAGGACCCTTACCTGATCTTACCTCCAAGCCTCCAGTTCCATAATATATGTTTGATTCTTAATAAAGAATGGGCAATAAATATTCCGGTGGTGCTCACATTCTGAGAACAAATGAGTTAACTTACTATTTCTTCGCGGGTTTGCATGTTACCACATAAAGCCAAGTCTTTTTACAAGAAGATAATTGCAGGGCATCGGTACATAAAGATTTGCATAACCTGGAAATGTGGGAAGGCTTAATCAACATTTGATAGAGGCTGGAAAATGGATTAGTGTCAACTGATCTGGTAGACAGAAGAACCTGTGTATTATGTTAGTTGAGACTGATTAACTCTATCCATTACTTATTTGAGAGGAGCATTGTTTCACTATCCCAGCAGACATTTTCAATGTAGGTCCATATGGTGTTGAGTGTCAGCATCTAGCCTAATGCCAGCAGACTAATCAGCCATTCAGAGATTATCACAGGCTCATCAACCCTGTCATTGCCCTACGTGTATCCAGTCATGCTTTCAACGAGATCACTAGATAATAATTAAGATGTTGAAATGCTGGTGGATTTTTCTCCTTCTTAGCCAAGATTACTGAAACAAATTATTGTCCTCCCAATGCTGCCTCTCACTTAATGCAATGCATTTGGACCTCCTTATGGTGGCCCACCATTCCTTCGTCTGAGTTTTATTTTTAATTGTAACATTGCATTTTCACAAGCGAAGCAAAACTGGTCTTGTGCACGCAGTCCAAAAAGTATAGTATTGCACACAAATACACCAAATTAAGTGGGTTGGGTGCCATAATTGCCGGAAATAGCCATATAAGTAATATGGCTCTGTGCATCTCAAAAAGCAAGAGCAAGGTCTTGGCGTTGACATCATAATACATGATGTTCAACATGAAAAAAATTCTACCATTTGTGGTATATACAGACGTAGGCCGCAATTTTCCCAGTGCTCCCACCAAACCGGAGTGATTCCCGCTGGCGTTAGGGGTGACCCTGATGTGTCATTCAATGGCACTTAGACAAAATGTTACCCTCAATTTGTTTCCATTGCCATTCAATGGCATTCTCCTGGACCAATGAGGGACGGGACCTAATCTCTCTGACAGTTCCTGTGATGCTCGATCAATGACTGCAGAAGCGAGATTGGACGACAATTGAAGGCTTTATTGGACTAGATGTTTCTCCCAGCAGCGCAGGTACAGAATGCAGCAGCTGGGGAGACACAGGCTCTTATACTCCGCCTTACTGGGCGGAACCAGCAGGCAGGCTTCACCAATGATCTTGCTGTCTCAGGTACCTCCCACACCAATGGTCTTACAGCATCAACCTGGGTACCGTAATACCACTAATACCGACTACCATATTCACCCCCTGTTAAAAAAAAGAGTCCGGCGGGGGTGGTGGTCTCGCGTTATACAGTGGTAGAGGTTGAGGTTATGGTGGTACCCGGTATACATTAGCACAGTGTTTTGCCTCGTTAAATGTCGCAACTATTTACAGTATTTATTTATATTCAAAATGAACAGTAAGACGTCTTACAACACCAGGTTAAAGTCCAACAGGTTTGACTGGTGTAAGACTTCTTACTGTGCTCACCCCAGTCCAACGCCGGCATCTCCACATCATTCAAAATGAAGCAATTAGTTGATCGGGGGCCCTGGTCATCCTCTGCGATCATCACAGTTTCGGCGGTGATTCAGGCGACGGCTCGGGCATCCGTGGCTCCGGGAGCGTGGCTTCGGCTTCTTCAGCAGCTTCATCACCCCTGGATAGGACTGGTGGGAAGACCAATCCGCCTGGGAAGGGGGCGGCTGTGGGGTGCGCTGGTGGAAAGGAGGGTGGGGTTGGTGGTGGGGGTGTGGGTGGGGATCCAGCGGGCACCAGGTCCCGAAGGGAGACCATATCCTTTCGGCCGTCGGGGTACGCCACGTAGGCGTATTGAGGGTCAGCGTGGAGAAGGTGGACCCTCTCGACCAATTGGTCCGACCTGTGCGCCTGCAGGTATTTGCGGAGCAGGATGGGTCCAGGAGCTGCCAGCCAGGTTGGGAGCGAGGTCCCGGAGAAGGACTTCCTAGGGAAGACAAGGAGATATTCGTGAGGTGTTTGGTTGGTCGTGGTACATAGCAGTGATCGGATGGAATGGAGAGCAACAGGAAGGACCTCTGCCAGCGGGAGACTGGGAGATTCCTGGACCGTAGGGACAGTAGGACGGTCTTCCAGACCGTTCCGTTCTCCCTCTCTACCTGTCCGTTTCCTTGGGGGTTGTAACTGGTCGTCCTGCTCGAGGCAATGCCCTTGCTGAGTATGTAGGCGGGGAAACCGAACTGTGTAAAGATACTGTGGAGGGCTTTTATGACGGTGGCTGCGGTCATGTCGGGGCAGGGGATGGCGAAAGGGAACCGGGAGTACTCATCAATCACGTTCAGGAAGTACGTGTTGCGGTCGGTGGAGGGGAGGGGCCCTCTGAAGTCCATACTGAGGCATTCAAAGGGAAGGGAAGCCTTTATCAGGTGCATTTTCTCTGGCCTGTAGAAGTGCGGCTTGCACTCCGCGCAGATTTGGCAGTTCCTGGTGGCGGTTCTGACCTTCTCGATGGAGGTTGGGGGTCTTGATGAAATGGAGGAATCGAGTGGCAGAGGCCCTCCTGGAGGGCCCGGAGTCGGTCCACTTGTGTGTTGGCACATGTGCTGCGGGATAGGGCATCAGGAGGCCCGTTTGTGTGGTCGCTGGCTGAAACTTGCGGGCAGTTACAGTTCCGACCTAACACCAGGAGCGCACGGTAGAACCCCTCCAGCGATTCCCCCGGGATTTGTCGCCTTGTCGCTAGCAGATGTTGGGCGTAGATCTGGTTTACTGGGCGAATATAGTGTCCTTTCAACAGGGCCATCGCAGCCTCGAAATCGTCCGCACCCTCGATGAGGGTGTAGATCTCTGGGCTCCCCCTCGAGTGAAGAACTTGCATCTTCTGGTCCTCCGTGGGTGTAATTGTGGCCGTCCTGAGGTACCCGTTGAAGCACGCCAGCCAGTGTTTGAAGGTCGCCGCTGCGTTTGCCGCGTGGGGGCTGAGTTGCAGACACTCTGGCTTGATTCGGAGCTCCATTCTTAAATAACTAGTCCAATAAATTGATGCTCGATCAATGACTCCAGAAGCGAGATTGGACGACAATTGAAGGCTTTATTGGACTAGATGTTTCCCCCAGCAGCGCAGGTACAGAATGCAGCTGCTGGGGCACACAGATCTTATACTCCGCCTTACTGGGCAGAACCAGCAGGCAGGCTTCACCAATGATCTTGCTGTCTCAGGTACCTCCCACACCAATGGTCTTACAGCATCAACCTGGGTACTGTAATACTCCTAATACCACATCCTGCTCCTCCGAGACTGGGCATCCTTTAAAAAGGGTGCACTGATATCAAACAGCTGCAGCCCACCACCCCTCCCCCCTGGATTTCAGGTAAAGGCTCCCTCCTCAGCTCCCCAGTTCAGAGCTCTTCCCCTCCCCAACCTTCCGCCGCTCCCTCCAGGAGCTCCCACGTGCTGAGAACAAAGAGACAATCTCTTTTAAAAAACTGTGGTTAGAAAAACAGCTGCTCCTCTGAGTTAATGGATCCCCGCAAAGCTATATAAATTTACAATCTTAAACCTCCCTTTGAAATTGTCTGGACCTGTCACTCCGAAAGCTTGGAAACGGTAATAGTCTGTGTAATTGAACGTAAACAATGCAATTCGAAGCTTTGAGGCGTCAAGGCGTACAAAAAGGCGAGAAAAAATGAAAGGGCAATGACATTTACTGTGAAAAGAAAACACTTCAAAGATTTCCACCACATTAGAGGGGACACTTTAACGTTCATCTCCCAGATATTTGAACTCGGCATACTGACAGTTTAAAGGCTGCCGATGGGAAGAGCAACCTCCATTCCAGGAAAGACCCCTGGCTTGATCCCTTCCAGCTCAGCACAAGCCCTGCTGACCCTGACCTCCAACAAAGGACCCACCCTCGGTACCCTGGAGGCATTGGGAGGGAGGGTACTCACCCCTTGCCACTGCTTGGATTGCAAGCCACCAGGTCCCTGATTCTCAATTCTTGCAATGGCTGGGGGGTGGGGGTTGGGGGTTGGGGTGGGGGGGGGGGGGGGGGTGGCGCATCCCAGGAGGCAGGTAAATCGGGCATCGTGCCCGTAAATTATATTCAAAACTAATGAACTGTAATGAACTCTAATGAACTATTTACATGTTCCCTCCGGTTCTGGTGAGAACTTCATTGGGGATGTCTGGAAGCTCGTTGTGGCCAGCGAGGCTGGCCGGGAGAATCGCAATGGATTTCACGACTGGCGTGGAAGCCACTTTTGGCCCAATACCCGATTCAGCGGGCTATCAAAATCTCCTCTACTGGGCGACCGCAGAGAATCCGGGTCTTAATATGATTTAAATGAAACTGATTGAAATTAAGAGTAAGTTAATTGTAAAGCTCGCCAAACCGAGAAGTGATTGAATGCACTTAGATTGTGCATAAACATTTTTAAAAACCTGAATCTTAAATGAAGGGCGAGGAAATATTGGGGGAATTTCCCCAAAACATTTATTTTATTAAAAGTATTTTTTATTCTCCTTTTTCATATTTTCTTCAAAACTTGCACGCACCAAAAAATAGTAAACAGTAACGAATGCAATGTCAATCCCCTTATTAAATCAACAATCCCATCCTCCCACCAACCCCCAAACAACAGCCCGCATGACAACGTAAACATCAAATAAAAAAACAAAAAGGAATCAGGAATCGCTCATAGTCACCATTAGAATATATAACCCAGCACCCCCCCCCCGGCAACACCCCCGCTAATATTCAAGGCCATCTGATTCCCGAAAGTGTACAATGAATGACACCCATGTATATTGTAGACCCCCCCCCCCCCCCCCCCCCAACCTGCTCCCAGACTCTTCCTCTCCACTTCCTCTCGAAAACACCTCACCCAGTATCGGTCCCCTCCCCCAGCTTTTCACCCCTCCTTGGCTCACCGAAATCTGCTCTACCAGGCACTGATGGCCGCAGCCCCTCCCGCCACCACACAGCCGTTCACTGGCCAGCTTAAACCAGCCAGCGTGGAGGCCCCTGCCTGGGTCTCCTTCCACCCTGCCCGGTCCCAGGAAAACAAAGAAATCTCTTTTAACACACAACCCCAGTGTAAACACACAAATCCCAAAAGACCACTATTGCAAAAGAAAATCCCAGCTCTTACCTGGTCCAAATAGACAACGTCGACTCATTTAGCACATATACCAACATGTAGTGAAAAGATAAAGCTACATACACTCCTACAAACTCCGTAACCTCAGTACAAGCCAATCCTCAGTCCCATTTCTCAATTCTGTCCCAGTCCTTCTGCCTTCACAAACACATCAGCTGCTTCCACCGTATCAAAATAAAAGTCTTTGGATTTGTAGGTTACCCTCAACTTAGCTGGGTACACTATGCCGAACCGCACCTTGCTGTTATACAGTGCCATCTTCACTCGGCCAAAGGCGGCCCGCCTCCTCGCCAACTCCACAGTAAAGTCCTGGTATACGTGTACCAGCTCCAGCCCACTGCACTTCCTGCATCTGCTTTGCCCAACACAGGACCTTCTCCTTCACGCGGTACCTATGGAAACAAATATTCACTACGCTTGGCGGCTCACTGGCCTTTGGCAAAGACCTCCATGTCCTATGAGCCCGATCCAGTTCGTACCGAGAGGGATCTTCCCCCTTCCCCAACAGCTCCGCCAACACCTTGGCAAAATACTCCGTCGGCCTCAGGCCCTCCACCCCTTTGGGCAGAGCCATGATCCTCAGATGTTGCCACCTAGATCTGTTTTCTAAGTCCTCCATTTTGGCTCGCAGACCTCCACCACCCTCTGCAGCTCCTCACCCATCGAGGTGAGTTGATCAGTGTTGCGACACGGCATCTTCCGCTTCCTACAGTTTCTCACTCTGCTCCCGCACCTTGGCCAATGCTCTCAATACTGTTGCCCTCACCGGGGCAATCGCCTCCTCCACCAGCATCTTCAATTCCGCCCCCATCTCCTTCTTCATCACTTCCATGTGCTTTGCAAACTGTTTTTCAAGTTCCATGACCATTATCTCAGTCATCCTTTCTGCTGTGAGCAATGCGCCCCACCCAGCTACCCAGCCTCCGCCATTCTTTCAGTTGCTGAGCCGACCCTTCCACTCGACAGCGAACCTTCATTTGGCCCCTTCTTCACGGTTCCTTTCCTTTGGGTTTTAGACATCTTTCTTCCTTATTTCTTCCTGCACTTATTCAACCAAATATTGCCCCTGGGACCGGGCGTTAAATTCTAAAAAATCAAGCCTCGAGCTGTAGCCGTTCAATGTGCGACCTCCTCCTACATGCCGCCACCGGAAGTCTTCCCAAAACATTTCTAAGTGTTGTCCTCAAAAGGAAAGGTGGTGAATTTCCCGGCGGGGTGGGTGTAATCCAGATCACAGCCCACCCACACTTAGTCCATTTTTTGGAGCTTTGGGAGGTTCCTGCTGGGAAAAATTGTGCAAGATCTAAAGATGCTGGCCAGGCCGGTTCCTCAGAGATCAGGGTGCCCTTTCTAAAGGTCACCCTCATCTCAAAACAACCCCAAAGCGCCCCAACTTGCCGGCAGAGACCCCCCCTTCCCAATCACTTTCCGGCATCAGACCCATCATTCACCCATCACTGATGCCCCCTAAATGACCGACATCCAGCGATTGGGTCGCCGAAGGACCCCCCCCCCCCCCCCCGCCCATTCACACCCCCCCCCCATTGAGGCCCTCTTTCTTTAAGGTCCCCCCCTTCATTCCCCCTTTCATTTCCACGCCCCCTTTCAGTCCATATTCCATGGCAGTGCTCCTTGGCACCTTGACAGTGCCAACTTGACACCCTGGCAGTACGGCTTGGTCCTGACCATCCAGGTGCTCCAATGGCCTCCGAGCTCCCTGGCGTGGTCATGTTTGGGGCTGGATTCTCCATTCTGGGGACTAAGTTCTCCCATCAGACTAGAATCGCTCCTGGTTTGTGCTGGCATTAGGAGTGGCGCCAAGAAATAAAGATGGCTTCAATGCTTCATATACTCAAATCCATCCCCAGCCCAGGAGCGACCTCTGACCTGCCAACCTCCAGCCCCCAGCTCCCTTGAAGGAACCCCCCCAGAGCACCTGGTCATCAACTCCGTTGCCCTTGAGCTTCATGGAGTTAATTGGAGAGGGCTACTCACCTCTTTGCATCCCCTCAGTATCCATGGCACCTGGTCTCCTCTTTTGTGGAACAGTATTAAATGACGCCCACGTAACTTACTGCTGGGGTGGGGGTTGGGGGGGGGGCAGGCGACCCCCGGGTTGCAGCTGCATTCTTCTTTAATCTCACTTATGAAAGTAAAATGAAGGTAAATTAGGTGTGATCAGGCTCACCCTTTCTGGGGAAGGGCAATTAATGCTGGCATAGCCCATAGCAACATAGCCGGAGAATTACCCCCCGCAGTAGTGATTTGCTCAAGTCTCACATTGCCACTGAGGGTGGAGAATCCCGGGAGCTGAGAGACTCCGGTGTGGAATGGGCTGAGCATATTTAAATGCTCATTTAAATATTCTCATCTTGTTCATGCCCAGCAAAGGCGTGAACCAGATTCCATCCGATGCGTGGGTTGGGAGCATCGCGCCCCGTTCGGCACCCAGCATGAATCCTTTTTAGGGGCTTGAATAGTGGAATGTGCGGTATGCGCAATGTAGGCAGAGAATCCCCCCATTGTTTCCCAGCTGTGCAATGAAAAAAGATTTCTGCAAGCCGTGTTTCAGCAGATTCAGAAGAGAAATCTGCTGTTTCACCTCCTGTTGCCAGAATTCACTTTGGTTTTATTATGACCATCCATGCATGTCCCTGAAATGGAGGTAGAAGTGAAGATGGAGGAAGTGGAAATGATAGAAATAGCCACTTGGTAGTACAGAACGTGAATACTGCTGAACAAAGAGACATGCGGTTGAAGCTTTTCATCTTGCACTCATCAGGTCAGACACAAGAATGCCAAATTTCAATGAAGTAACAATTTATACAACACCTAAAAGGGAGCTGATCAGTTGGCAAATTGACTCTGATTAGTCAAGGCAATTTTTCCCATGGAGAAATCATCAGATAATTATTGTAGTTTCATTTTCATTTTGTTCCTGCCTTTTCGTCAATCATTCATGGACTATGCCAGCATTTATTGCTCATCCCTAATTGCCCTTGAGAATATGGTGATGTCTGTCCTCTTGAACCACTTCAATCCATGTGATGTACATATACGCACAGTGCTCTTCAGCAGAGCGTTCCAGGATATTAACACAGTGACAGTGAAGGAACCGCAATAAATTTACAATTCAGGATGGTGAGTAGTTTGGAATGGAAATTCAAGGTGGTGGTGTTCCCAGGTATCTGCTGCCCTTGTCCTCCTCGATGGTAGAGGACGTAGGTTTGGAAGGTGTTATCCGAGGAAGCTTGGTGAGACCTGGCAGTGCATCTTGTAGATGGTACACACTGTTGTTGCCACTGTGCAGCGGAGGTAGAGGGGGTGACTGTTTGTGAATATGGTGCAGATCAAGCGGGCTTCTTTGTCCTGGAAGGTGTCAAGTTTCTTGAGTGTTTTTGGAGATGCACTCAACCAGGCAAGTGGAGAGTATTTCACCACACTCTTGATTTGTGCCTTGTAGATGGTGGACAGCCTTTGGGGAGTCATGAGGTGAGTTTAGCAAGCACAGGAATCCGAGCCTCTGACCTGCTATTGTAGCTACAGTATTTATATGGCTAGTCCAGTTCACTTTCTGGTCAATGGTAACCAAGAATAGGGGTTCAGCTATGCTAATGCCATTGAAAGTCAAGGGATGATGGTTAGATTCTCTCTTGTTGGAGATGGTCATTGCCTGGCTCACTTCACCTTACCTCTGGTGATCTTTTGTCCATGTTTGAGCCAATGCTGTAATGAGATCAGATGGTAAGTGACCCTCGCAGAATCCGAATTCAGTGATAGTGAGCAGGTTATTGCTAAGCAAGTGCTGCTTGATAGCACTGTTGATGACCCTGTCGATCACATTACTATTGATCAAGAGTGGAATGGCAGGGTGGTAATTGGCTGGGTTGGATTTGCCCTGCTTTTTCTGTAGAGGACATATCTGGGCAATTTTCCACATTGCTGGATCCTAGCCAGTGATGTGTCTATATTGGTGGGTCATTTAGCTCAGTTGGCTGGACAGCTAGTTTGTGATGCGGAGTGACGCCAGCAGTGTGAATTGCGCTTTCACGTATCTGATCGTCAGTCCAGAAGTAAAACACTCGAACACGTCAGTAACGAATATTCGTTTATTTACGGCCGGGACAAATCTCTAAGCAGTCGGGTAACCACCTTCGAGAAGTGCCAAAGTCCAAAATATGGACGGTATCTTTATACAATCACAGCTTAGAGGTGGTCCCTTTAAATTCCTACATACACCTATGATTTTGCAAGGATCCAGAACATGTACATATATGGAATTATTCTTCGAGGTCGGGAGGTTATTTTTGACATAATCATTAGCACAAGTCACTATCAATATTAATACAAAGGTTTTTGTATCCCATGGCCATATGGCTCAACTCACTCCAAAGACAGTCCCCCTTACATTTCAATGTTTAATTGTTCCAACTGGTCAAACGAGCTTAATTATGTTTATCTCTGCAATAAAGTAACGGTTCCCATTCATTCCATTCTTTGCCTTTTTGACCTCTCTGCTTTTACAGATACGGGTCAGAACATTAATTAGTACCAATGCCACACTCCCTATATTCCATCCCATAACCTTCTGACATCTTTGCTTTTACAGATACGGTCAGACACACTCCCTTTATTTCATCCCTTGACCTGTTGACATCTCTTTCACAGAGCTTTTCAGAACTGTTATATTAACCCTATCAGCGAAGTTCCAAATGAAATCCACTTCTACATTCCCCCCTTTGATCATTCCTTGATCACATAACACTCAGGATACTTTAGATGGAAATGAGAGCGAGGCGGAGGTACTCCTCCTCTACTAGGCTCCGGCAGGATGCCACTTCCTCATATAGGTCAGGGGTAGGTGGAACCAGTTTTTCTCTTTCGTCTAGGGCGGATCTCTGAAGCATCTGTGGTAATGCAGCGGCACCCAAACGGTTGCATAGGCATTTCACACCAGTAGCTATGATACAGAGCAACAAACAGATGGTAACGAAGATAATGAGCCCATGGAATAGGTAAGTGGCCCAAGAATTGGACCACATCCAGCTCCACCAGTCAGCCTGACCGGCGAGTCGCAAGCGCTGTACTCCATCTCTGATATGGGTTACCAGACGCGTGATATTCTCTGAACTGTCTGGAATATAACCCATGCAGCTGTCTGTTCGATCGAGAAAGGAACAGATATCAAGGGAATGCCTCCATGGGCATGGGTCGGGACCTGTGTACATACCCAGCAAGAGGAGACACCCACTTTCTTAGCATAGACATAGGACATAAACAGAAAAGAATTTGCCGTTACATGGTGCGTTGCCCGCTTCCTTCTGGAAGGCGAGTAGGGGTGAGTAGTCCTTGATGGTAAAATTTGTACCCTGTCCTTATCAATGCACCGGTGGTTCCACCGGCATGTGCGGCGATCGTAGATCAGAACCATGTACGTAGTCTGGAATCGGGGCTTCTGGTCGTTGGGATGAACGGTGGTTGGGCAGGTTTTGATAGCCGTGGTGATCCATCGGAGATCTGTCGTTGTTCCACATCGTGGGGTTCCTTCTCGGCACAGGGGTGGACGTCGGCTTCCATACGGGCATCTCCTTCTTCTGGATGCAGCGAGAGAGAGCAGGGTGGCGAGTATTGTGACGGTGAAGAGGGACTTCATCCTGGTACTCGTGTTCCTAGGACTTAAAGGAAAAGTTTAGAACATCATGGATACTTAATTAACTTACAATGGTGCATATGTACCCATGCGTTTCGTCCCTCCACTTTTACTGCAGTGGGGGTAGTGAGTAGAACCTGTAGGGGACCCTCCCATCGAGGTTCCAAACCCTTACGTGTCCAATTTCGAATTAGGACATAATCCCCAGGGTTGATGGAGACGTCATGAGTAATGGAGGGGACTTCTTCCTGGGTGGCACGAACTCGGGAGTGTAATCCTTTCAAAATTCTAGTTAGTGTTAATATATAATTAGCCATCTCGGTAGTCATGTAATGGAATTGAACATTCCGTGGAACACTGCTGTCCCAAGGCGTTCGAAAGGGTCTGCCATATAGTATTTCCGCTGGGCTTAGGCGAGTTTTTCCTACGGGGGTGGCACGTAGCTGGAAGAGTGCTAAAGGCAGGAGTTTGAGCCAAGTGGCCCCAGTGTCTGCTTGTAGTTTAGCAAGTTTAGTCTTTAGAGTCTGATTAGCCCTTTCCACCACTCCAGCGGCTTGTGGTCTGTAGGCACAATGAAACTGTTGCTTTATTCCTAGCAGAGCACAGAATTCCTTATTGATTTGACCTATGAAGTGGGGACCATTGTCAGAGCTCAGCCGGGCTGGAATTCCGAATCGCGGAACAATTTCTCGCATTAACACCTTAACTACTGTCGAGGCCTTGTTATCCGTAGTCGGGTAGGCCTCGATCCATTTGCTAAAAGTGTCCACAATGACTAACACATATTTATAGCATTGACATCTTTCCAACTCAATGTAATCCATTTGCAGGGTCTCAAATGGACCCTCAGGTAAGGGGGTTGTGCCAGGATCACAGGGGACGGCCTTACCGGGGTTGTGCTGTTGACAGATTAGGCACCGACTGCTAATTTGTTGGGCCATTTCTTGCAGTCGTGGGTGCCACCAGCTTTTTAACAATAGGTCCCCTGTGGCACGAGCTCCACAGTGAGTTGCAAAGTGTACACATTCGGTCACCCAGGCTGCTAATGCATCGGTCATACATGTTTGTCCTACCGGGGTGACCCACAGCTTATTTTCGATATCATATATACATCCTAAGTTTTTCCACATATTTACAGCAGTTGCAGGAGCGTCCTCCTGCATTTGGATTATGTCAGCAATGGTTGGCATAGGTTTTTCAGAGGGAGACTTTTCCGGGGGGGTTTTAGTCTGCCTCATCATTCTAGGCACCATTAGTTTGCCAGATTTAGAAATTTCTTTTGCCTTCTCGTCCGCTCTCCTGTTGCCCGTTTCCACCAGTCCTGTGCCTTTTGTATGCGCTGCGCATTTTATCACCGCTATCTTGTCTGGGAGCATAAGGGCCTGCAATAACTGGGTTACTAACTGCTGGTGTGAGATGGGTGTACCAGTGGAGGTTAGAAATCCTCTGTTTTTCCATCACCGTCTTGATCGATGATTGCATAGCCAGATTGTCTATCCCCCCTTTCGCCGACGGAAGAACTTCCATCGGTGAAAAAGGAACAATCTGCACTCGGGATGGGTATATCGGAGAGGTCGTCTCGAACCGAGGAGACTTCCTGCAACAGTTGCAGACAGTCATGAGTTGGGTCGAGCATGTCTGTGGGAGGATGCGTCAAAAAGTCAGCAGGGTTGATAGTGGTGCAGTGGGCAAACTGGACTTTCGGGTTATTAAGGAGAGCAATCTCATATTTGTTCTGACGAGCCATCGTGAGATGCTGAGTCTGTAGCTGTCCCAAAAGGGCCGTAACAGAATGGGAACTATAGACAGTGATATCTTGTTGGAGGGTAATATTAGCAGCCGATTGCAGGCTGTGTGGTTCTGCTAGTGACTGTTTGTGATCAGCGGGCACTAGGACCCTGCGGAGCCATGCAGTGTCAATTTCAACGCAGCAGTTTCGAAACTGCCCAGCACAAATCCTTTATCTGTTTATTCTGAGACCAATGTAGTTCTGAACATACTGAGTTACTCATAATACTGATCACATTCCAGGGGCGGTGGCGGAGGTGGCTGTGGGGGCTGTGGAGGCTTCTGACGTCCCCCGCAATTGAACAGATGTTCCTCATCCTAATCGTCCCCCTCCTCCCAACCTTGCTTCGCATTGCTGACCGGCGCCAGGTTTCTTATATTGTTTACATTCCCTTTTTAAGACCTCTACTGTTTTAGCAATTCCCCCTTCAGTGAGGCCAATACCCAATTTTGAGGCATTTGCCTGCCAGCTAGCCAGTTTAGATGCATCTTTCATTAACTGACAGTATTCCCTCCACAAGGCAATTAATTTCTTTGCGGTGGGTTCTTGATAATACAGAAAAATGTGTCATTTGAAACATGAAAGTCTGGCAATATCTGGTTTGAGAGGGTACAGGGAAAGATCCCACAAAAGGTTAATAGCAGCTGCAAAGAGCAGGGTTATAAAATGCAGATACTTGCTCACAAGCAGGCCTCAGCAGACACACAGGCTTCATGTGGTAAGCTAAAACAATGGCTCACACCTTCATGGAATGTAACTATCTCAGAAAGCATCTGAAAAAGCATGGATGAGAGTTTCAATTGCATTAAGTGATGAATGTTTAAAACAGGCAAGTCTTTCAAGTCACAACCAAGTTAAATTTTAGCATACAGCTAAGAGCAAAGTTTCACACCTTAACTGAAATAAACTCTCTTAGTAAACAGCTGGAAAGAATGGAAGATGCTCAGTCGAATTTAGTATCAATTTAAGGGGTAAAATTCTACGAACATCAAGTTAATTAAAAGAAAATTGGAGATGACCTGGCTACGAGAAACATCATTTAAGTCAAAATCAAAGGCAAAGTTATGAACTGGGGACAATTGGAAAATTAAACGATTTGAAACCACAGAAATAAAAGTTAACTATTGAAACAAAAGCATTTTTTAAATCAAATCTGTGAGGAGACGATATGCCTGAAATGAATAACGAGTTGTAGTAAGATGTTTACATCAAAGATACTTTTAAACTATCAAAGTGAAACAAGCCCATATACAATACAGTCGTTAAAACTTAATAACTCTTCGAAAGAGAATATAAACCCAGGGAGAATAAGCAGCAGCATTCTGTCACAGCAACAGGAGAGAGAGAGAGAGAGAGAGAGAGAGAGACAGCCTGCTGGAGAAAGACAAGGAAAGCAGCCGAGTTTAAACAGCTAATACAACTCAAGAAGACCAGATTTTAAGTGGTTATTAGCTTACTTCACTTCCTTAATAACACAGGACCCAGGACACCAATGCTATTAAGGGGTAAGTAGGTAAAATTCTTCAGTGAAGGTATGGGTTACACCGGGGGATAGGCTCCGAGAACCCCGCCCGTAACTTCCAGAGAACGCTGCCTGGAATCACGGCGGCAGTCCCGTCCGGAGCCCACAGCCCGTTAACCGTCCCCTAGCAATCCTGAGAACCCCGCCCGTAACTCCAGCGAACGCTGCCTGGAATCATGGCGGCTCCTCAGGCTGCCCCTAGCAGTCCTGGCAACCCCGCCCGTAACTCCAGCGAACGCTGCCTGGAATCACGGCGGCAGTCCCAGGCTGCCCACAGCCCGTTAACCGTCCCCTAGCAATCCTGAGAACCCCGCCCGTAACTCCAGCGAACGCTGCCTGGAATCACGGCGGCTCCTCAGGCTGCCCCCAGCAGTCCTGGCAACCCCGCCCGTAACTCCAGCGAACGCTGCCTGGAATCACGGCGGCAGTCCCAGGCTGCCCCTAGAGACGATAACCACAGGGTTCACTCACTTACCCTCTTTAAAACGGGTTCGCTGGACTGACCTGGATCTCGCAGAGGCTTCTCGACAACCAACGGCAAGGCTGAGCAACGATCAAACTAGTAGTAGGCGAATACCAAGGTGGAAAACAAATTTTTACTCACGTTGGGGGCCAAATTCGTCCTCTACTTTGAACGAGCTCAGTCGATTACGCCGGTTAGTTGCGCAGACCCCTCTGGAGATCCCCGTACGGGCCACCAAATGTGAATTGCGCTTTCACGTATCTGATCGTCAGTCCAGAAGTAAAACACTCGAACACGTCAGTAACGAATATTCGTTTATTTACGGCCGGGACAAATCTCTAAGCAGTCGGGTAACCACCTTCGAGAAGTGCCAAAGTCCAAAATATGGACGGTATCTTTATACAATCACAGCTTAGAGGTGGTCCCTTTAAATTCCTACATACACCTATGATTTTGCAAGGATCCAGAACATGTACATATATGGAATTATTCTTCGAGGTCGGGAGGTTATTTTTGACATAATCATTAGCACAAGTCACTATCAATATTAATACAAAGGTTTTTGTATCCCATGGCCATATGGCTCAACTCACTCCAAAGACAGTCCCCCTTACATTTCAATGTTTAATTGTTCCAACTGGTCAAACGAGCTTAATTATGTTTATCTCTGCAATAAAGTAACGGTTCCCATTCATTCCATTCTTTGCCTTTTTGACCTCTCTGCTTTTACAGATACGGGTCAGAACATTAATTAGTACCAATGCCACACTCCCTATATTCCATCCCATAACCTTCTGACATCTTTGCTTTTACAGATACGGTCAGACACACTCCCTTTATTTCATCCCTTGACCTGTTGACATCTCTTTCACAGAGCTTTTCAGAACTGTTATATTAACCCTATCAGCGAAGTTCCAAATGAAATCCACTTCTACAGCAGCACAGATTCAATTCCCGTATCAGCTGAGGTTATTCATGAACTATTCACGGGCAGCGCGGTAGCATTGTGGATAGCATAATTGCTTCACAGCTCCAGGGTCCTAGGTTCGATTCCAGCTTGGGTCACTGTCTGTGCGGAGTCTGCACGTTCTCCCCGTGTGTGCGTGGGTTTCCTCCGGGTGCTCCGGTTTCCTCCCACAGTCCAAAGATGTGCAGGTTAGGTGGATTGGCCATGATAAATTGCCCTTAGTGTCCAAAATTGCCCTTAGTGTTGGGTGGGGTTATGGGGATAGGGTGGAGGCGTTGACCTTGGTTAGGGTGCTCTTTCCAAGAGCCGGTGCAGACTCGATGGACCGACTGGCCTCCTTCTGCTCTGTAAATTCTATGAATGCCCAGCCTTCTCAAACCTCATCCCTTGGTGACCCTCACCCTAAGGTTTAATTGTCACCAGTCAGCTTTTTCTCGAAAGGGGAGAGCAGCCTATGGCCCTCGGGGCTTATGGCGACTTTTATTTCACCTGTACTGGGACAGCTTGGCTAGGGAAATGGCAAGGTCTGGAAAACAAGTCATCATTACTATTGTCAGAATAATATCAGGCCTTTGCAGTATCCAGTGCCTTCAACCATTTCTTGATTAAATGAATTGGCTGAATACTGGCACCTGTGATGCTGGGGACCTCTGGTACAAAGTGGGTACAGGACATGAATGGGTCATTATTGGTGCCTATAATCCATGCTGGGTGGCCCTCAGGTTTTATTCCTGTTAGAATAGATTGCAAATGGATCAAGAGTCGACCACATTGCTGGGGAATTAGGCCAGATCAGACTTCCTTCTCCAATGAGTTTTTATGACAAAGGTTTCATGGCCATTGCTAAACTTTTAATTCCATATTTTTATTGAGTTCAAACTTCACCATTTTCTTTTTTTTTTTTTTTTGGGAAGGCAGCGACGTTGTATTGCCAAAGGAGAACCTGTTTCCACAGGGAGCAGTTGAGGACCAAACACTGTATGTTTTCAGGACGCAGTTAGATATCGGGGTGAAGGGGTTCAAAGGTTATGCGGAGGAAGCGGGGTCAAAGGTTCTGGGGAGGAAGCGGGGTCAAAGGTTATGGGGAGGAAGCGGGATCAAAGGTTATGGGGAGGAAGCGGGGTCAAAGGTTATGGGGAGGAAGCGGGGTCAAAGGTTATGGGGAGGAAGCGGGGTCAGGCTGTAGAGTTGGATGGTCAGCCATGATGGTGATGAATGGCGGATCAGGCTCAATGGGCCTGGCGAATGCATGCGGCGATCCCACGGCGCGATGCTGGGGAAGGAGGGGGGAGTGGGATCCGGCGTTCCACCCGGATCTCCGTCAGGAATAGCAGCAGTTACTCCCATCGTCGCAGAATCCGATGTCCACCCTGTAGCCGGCGGGACAGGATGCGTCGCTGCTGCACATCCCCCCGAGGTAGTTACATTGCCAGGTTTTGGAATTCTCTCCCTTGTTCTCTAAACGTAACAGATTCTTGGGAGTGGTGGGGGGGGTGGGGGTGGGGGTAATTAGACACGGTAAACGTTGGGAGGATCAACTTCACCATTTTCTAAGGTGGGATTCGAACCTGTGTCCCCAGAGCATTACCCTGGTTCTCTGGATCATCCGTCCAGTGACAATACCACTATGCCACTGGCTCCATAAAATGTTGACCATGTTACATGGTCAGATGATGAGGATAATCAGACCATTGTTACACAAAATTAGCAGACATTTCACCTGATACAGTGTTGCTAAGAGAAGGTTTTGTCAGCATCCAGACTATATGCCCATAGATGTAAGGACAGCACAAATTGTATGAAAACTGGATACTGGTGCAGTCGCAAGCATCCTTCCACATTGCACACTGAAATGTATGTACCCATGGAAAGTGGCAAATGGTGGTTCAACCAACCACTGCCAACCTCACCACATACAATGGCATGGCGATTGCATCTCTCAGATCCATTATACCCAAGTGTTGGTACAACAACTCAACCTCGTCACCCCAGATATTTTATATTTCGGACACCATGGGTGCCCACCACTTTGCAGGGATCTGTCCTTGGTCACTATCTAGAGTATTGTCAAGGTAATGGTGAGGACCACAGGACAAAAGGAGCGCCGTTGAAAGCCCCGGGCTTACACTGGGAGAAGAGCGTATAACTTTGCAATGAAGAGCATCAGCCGACAGGCTACTTGACAAAGTTGGAACTAGATATTTCGAACTTGCAAATTTCATCATACCGTGTAACCAATGTGAAACTACGATTTGGCAGACAAGTGTAGACAAACCACCATAGTTATTAATTGAAAAACAGAGGAAGATGAAAGATGCCTATGCTGATGATGGATTACCCAACCTGAATGTCAGACAAAATGTCTGAGTATAGTACCCAAATGTTTGGACTTGCAATCCTGCAGAAATCATCGTGTATGTTCAGAACCAAGGTCGTACCAACTGCAAACACCGAATGGCATGACAGGATGATGAACTAGATGGCAAATCAGAACATTATCACAACCTGCAACACCAAGTAATCCCATTGTGAAAAGAATGTGATCTAAAACACAACGCTAACAAAGCATCTCTAACCAGCATTCTTTAAACTTGGGCAGGACTCTCCATCCCGCCAGCTCCGGACTCTCCGTCCAGCCAGCTCCGGACTCTCCATCACACCAGCCCCGGACTCTCCGTCCAGCCAGCTCCGGACTCTCCGTCCAGCCAGCTCCGGACTCTCCATCACACCAGCCCCGGACTCTCCGTCCAGCCAGCTCCGGACTCTCCATCACACCAGCCCCGGACTCTCCGTCCAGCCAGCTCCGGACTCTCCGTCCAGCCAGCTCCGGACTCTCCATCACACCAGCCCCGGACTCTCCGTCCAGCCAGCTCCGGACTGTCCATCCCGCCAGCTCCGGACCCTCCGTCCCACCAGCTCCGGACTCTCCATCCCACCAGCTCCGGACTCTCTGTCCCGCCAGCCCCGGGGCTGGATTCTCCATCCCGCCGCGCCACATTTCCCTTTCACCCCGCCGACGGGATGCTCTGTTACACCGGCCAGTCAATGGGGTTTCCCATTGTGGGGCAGACTTGGGAAAAGCCTGGAGCATCCCGCTGGCAGGAAATCCAGCCCCGTTTTCTGGTGTGGTGTGTCCCGCCGGCAGTGGGAGTCTCATTCTGGTAGCCAATGAGCTTCCCATTGTGGCCATCCCACACCGCCGGGGAACCCGCGGGCGTGGGTGCGCTGCTGACGAAGTGGATGATCCAGCCGACGGAGAATCCCACAGACAGCATCCTCCAACCTTGATCTCCATGACAGAGGCCAGTAAATGTTTAGCTTTGTATCAGGCTATACTCAGACACAATGGCGCAGATTGTCACACCTGGGTCAGTTGTTCAGGGGAGCAAAATTCCTGAATTTGTGAATCTAACCTTTAAAAATAGCTGTCCGTACATCGGATATTTGGTCTGGGGAAGCAGGCTAGACGAGGAGTCAGTGCGGGTAATCCAGGAAAAAGTGAGGAGACTGCCCGGTGCGGCGGTTGTCTGTGCGGAAGGCCTGCTTCAGGGCTCTCGCACTGTGCTGAATACAAAATAATGAATAAACCAGAAAACATCCCTCCAGTTGTCACCCCTCAACAGCTCTCATCCTCCACACACACATCCCTGCCCCATCCGTGCCCTGTACTCACTTCCATGGCCCCCTCATATCTTTTGTGCCCACCTGTGCACTGTACCCACACCCCATTGCCTTTTATAGCTCTGAACCTAACTGAGTGCCTTTTCATGCCAATCTATGCCCCACAAGGGGCAACATGTTGGTGCAGTAGGTTAGCACTGTGGCCTCACGGCGCTGAGGTCCCAGGTTTGATCCCGGCTCACTGTCCGTGTGGAGTTTGCACATTCTCCCCGTGTTTGCGTGGGTTTCGCCCCCAAATGCACAAAGGATTGACCATGCTAAATTGACCCTTAATTGGAAAAAAAATGAATTGGGTACTCTAAATTTATTTTAAAAAATCTATGCCCCACCCCCACTATTCTTTGCCCTCACATCTACCATGCCGTGATGTACCCATCATGGGCAAATCTCTGGACTCAGGCAGAGATGAGATAAAATAAGGTCATATAAACTAAAGTTCCACCTGTTTATTGCTGGCTTCACTGTATTGAAATAATTCATAAAAATAACATTTACTACATTGACACCCCTTCAACTATCTTATACTAACAAACATTTCATCCAGCTGCATGATCCCTTATAACAACAGGCATTGGAATATAGACCCACATCAAAGCATCTATAACCACTTGAAGTTATCAATCAGATTGTGAAGTGGAAGGCTCCCACCCTTCTGTTATTTTTTAAAAAATAATTTTTATTGGAATTTTTTACAGAAGATATAAAACATAACGACAAACAATGAAATGCAACAAAATAACCCATAATAACTGTGACACCCCCAAACCTATCGACGCATGTATCACATCCCCCCACCCCCCCAACCCCACTGAACAACAAAAGAACTTAAAAATACATTAAAATTAAATAAACAAACATAGTCATTGTCCGCCCCCCCTTCCCCTCCCCCTTCCCCTCCCCTTCCCCTCCCCCGTCCCCTCCCCCTTCCCCTCCCCCTTCCCCTCCCCCTTCCCCCCCTCACCCCCCGGGTTGCTGCTGCTACTGTCCCTGTACCCTATCGTTGAGCCAGAAAGTCGAGAAAAGGTTGCCACCGCCTAAAGAACCCTTGTACTGACCCTCTCAGGGCGAATTTGACCTTCTCTAGCTTAATGAAACCCGCCATGTCATTGATCCAGGTCTCCACGCTTGGGGGCCTCGCATCCTTCCATTGTGGCAAGATCCTTCGCCGGGCTACTAGGGACGCAAAGGCCAAAACACCGGCCTCTTTCGCCTCCTGCACTCCCGGCTCCACCCCAACCCCAAAAATCGCGAGTCCACATCCTGGCTTGACCCTGGATCCCACCACCCTCGACACCGTCCTCGCCACCCCCTTCCAGAACTCCTCCAGTGCCGGGCATGCCCAGAACATATGGGCATGGTTCGCTGGACTCCCCGAGCACCTGACACACCTGTCTTCACCCCCAAAGAACCTACTCATCCTCGTCCCAGTCATGTGGGCCCTATGCAGCACCTTGAATTGGATGAGGCTAAGCCGCGCACACGAGGAGGAAGAATTAACCCTCTCCAGAGCATCAGCCCATGTTCCGTCTTCGATCTGTTCCCCCAGTTCCCCCTCCCATTTAGCTTTCAGCTCCTCTACTGACGCCTCCTCCGCCTCCTGCATAACCTTGTAGATATCAGATATCTTCCCCTCTCCAACCCAGACCCCCGAAAGCACCCTGTCACTCACCCCCCTCGCGGGAAGCGAAGGGAATCCCTCCACCTGCCGCCTAGCAAATGCCTTTACCTGCAGATACCTGAACATGTTCTCCGGGGGAGCCCAAATTTCTCCTCCAACTCCCCCAGACTCGCAAACCTCCCATCAATAAACAGGTCCCTCAGCTGTCTGATGCCCGCTCTGTGCCAACCCTGAAATCCCCCATCAATGTTCCCCGGGACCACCCTTCTGTTATAATGGACGGTTGAGAAATTAGTCCATTTGACAGTTGCCTCTGATAAATTTCAACAATTGTTAACTTTGATAGGTCTGTTGACAGATACAATGTGCTTGACAAAAATGTGTTTCATTCCAAAAATGTGCGGGTTAGGTGGATTGGCCATGCTAAATTGCCCCTTAGTTTACAAAGATGTGCGAGTTAGGTGAGGTTATGGATTATGGGGATCGGGGGGGGGGGGGGGGGGGGGGAACTGGGCCTAAGTAAGGTGCTCTTTCAGAGGGTTGATGCAGACTTGATTGGTCAAATGGCCTCTTTCTGCACTGTAGGGATTCTATGGTTCTATGAGTTAAATGGCCAGCTGTCTCCGTAAACGGCACATGTGCGAAATATACCCCCTACCTCTTCCCCACCTCCACAAAATTGGGAAGTGCCGTGTTCGGGGGCATGTCTCCTGATTTTCAGACATATTTGCCAGTTTCATCATGCCAAAGAACTTCTTAGTCATGGTGATGTTATTTTCTTTTGCTGTCATGTAATAGTTTGATTTTTTTAAGGTTATACTTCTTGTTTAGAATAAAGGGAAGGGATGGGGTGTTGTGATATGATGTACATTTTATTTCAAGGGGGCATGTCTTAAACTGAGGTCAGTCACTGTTACCAAGTCAGGATATGATGTGGTGAAATCTGAACTCTGTATCCAATACAACCTCAGATATGAAAGTCAAATACAAAAAATGGCAGTGTGTATTTTGTCTCATCTTCATATAAAGAACCAACATTATTGTTCTTTCCAATTCTTGTTGTGTGATTGGTATGTTTACATTGAATAGAAGAATGTAGATTGGTTCTCAACATGGCTCATTTATAGCTCGAAGCTATATGTATTCAAATGCAGGGACCTGCCATCTAAAGGCAAATGGAATGTGTTTAAACATTGAACCTTTTTATTACTTAAACAAAAGCCTGGGGGTTATTAGTTCTCTGGGAAATTCTCCATGGTAATCAGAGTCAAATTGCTAACCAATCAGCACTCTTTTCTCCTTTTGAAATTTGGCGTTTTTGCATCTGTCCTGATGTGCATAAGACAGAAAGCTTCAACAGCATGTTTCATTTCATGAAATACTCAAGGAAATTGTTGATAATAAGGCACCACAAAAAGAGAACAACTAATCGAGTCTTCCATCAGGGTGCAGGAAGCTTGAAGTACTTGAGGAGCTAGGAAACATTTGGCTGTCCTGGTGGTCTTTATCCCAGGGTTATTGAGTACAGGGAGTGCTCTTTAGCATGCAATGTTGCTACTGCAGGTGTCAGGACAGCCTGATCCTGTATCCTGTAGTTCAACGTTCTGGAGTTAATCAGTCAGCAAATTTAAATTGGATGCAATGATTGTTGATTTCAACCCCTCATACGCTTAAGCATTGCACTGTTTGGTTTAACAACTGGCACGTAACTTTTATGTCACTAAAGTGCCAGGCATGAGCATTTCCAACAATATTGTGTTGTTTCCCCTTAAAATACAATGGCATTACCATCACTGAACACCCGTTGTTAACATCTATGAGGTTGCCATTGACCAAAAAACTAACTGGCCCATTCACATAAATACTGTGGCTACAAGAGTATGTCTGATGCTGCAAATCCTGCAGCAAGTAATGGACCTCTGGACTTCCAGAAGCTTTTATGCTATCTAAAAGAATACAAGTCAGGAGTGTGATGGAATAGTCTCTGCTTGCTTGAATATGTGTGTGGTAGTTGTGGTGAATTATAAACACTAATAATCCACACTGTATTGTACAACATGTGTTGAGCCTGTACTTGTAGTAGATCACGTGTAGTTGCGCGGCTCTACCCATAGGGGGAGATGAGGAGCTTGTACTGGGCTCCACCCTTGGCTCTGCCCATGGCTCCACCCATGGCTCCTCCCCTAGCCAGAAGTATAAAGGTCGATGCTGAGAGCCTGCCTGCCAGTTCATCTGGAATTCATCTTGTCACAGGCAGGCTCTGTTGTAAGACGGTTAAAACCACTGTTCATTTCTAACCACGTGTCGCGTGAATTGATGGTCTCATCAGTAGTCACCACTGCTGTATTATGTACTACATACAAGGATATTACGGGAAGGTCCCTGCACTACAGGTAAGGTGGTAGATCCCTGCCTGCTGGCTCCGGCCAGTAGGCGGAGTATAAATGTGTGGGCTCTCCGAGCTGCAGCCATTCCGGCAGCAGCTGCGGGAGGCTCCACATCTCTGCTTAATAAAGTCTCGATTACTCTCAACTCTCAACTCGTCGTAATTGATAGTACATCGGTGTGTAGCTCCAACATCACTCAAAAAGCTTGCCATCATCCAGGACAAAGTTTCTGACTTGACTGACATGTCATACACCTCCGTAAACATTAATTCTCTGCACAACCAGTGTTCATCATCCACAAGATGTAATTCATAAGCTCTCCAATGCTTCTTTGACAGGAACTCCCAAAGCCGCCAACTCTAGCACCGACAAGGACTTGGGCATCTGCCGCTTGGAAACACCACAAACTTCAAGTGCTTCTCCAAGGCATTCACTATCCTGACTCAGGAATATATCACCATTACTTCTTCCCTGCTGGGTCAAAATTGTAGAACTCCCCATCGGATAGCACTGTGAGAGTAGCTTCACCACAAAGACCGCAGCTTTTCAAAAAGGTGGCTCATTACTACTTTTGTAAGGGCAATTAGTGATAGGCAATAAATGCTGGCCTAGATCCCATGAATGAATAAAAATAATGACATACTTAGCAAAAAGTCTCTGATGTTCTTTTGAGCTACTTCCATCCCTCTGGCAGTGATTACTTGTGACTGGGTTCATAGATGTATGGAACACTGGCCAACCCATCCTCAAGGGTGACCGGTTGTCACCGATGACCTAGTTGAGATAAGAAACATGTGTGGGAGAATTAATTTTGGCCACAAACACATATTTACAGTTCTCTACTGAAGAGTTATACATATTTTCTTTAGGTCAGAGTAATTAATCAATGGGGCTTGTATTTTGTTGTCCAGTAGCTTCGTGGCGGACTTGAACTATTCACCTCGTGGTTGTGAGTTCAAATCCACCCGCACCCCATGGCAAATTATGATAACTCATCTGACAGTAGAAACAATGACAAAAAGCTGTTTGATAGCTCTCAAAACCAAAGAGGCGATTCTCCAAAATGGAGAAGTGTTCGCGCTGTTGTGAACGCCGTCGTGAAACGGGCACGGGGATGACCGATTCTGGCCCCCACAGGGCGGCAGCATGTCGCTGGAGTGGTTCATGCCACTCCAGCCTCCCTAGCCGGCGCCAAATGGGCACCGCGCCAACCCGCGCATGCACAGTTGGGGCGCGCCAACCTGCGCATGCGCGGGGGGCTTCTTCAGCGCGCCGGCCCCGACTCAACATGGCGTCGGGGTTCAGGGGCTGGCCACGCAACAAAGTAGGCCCGGTGGGGGAGAGGCCGACCCGCTGATTGGTGGGCCCCGATTGCAGGCCAGACCCCATCGGAAGCCCCCGCCACGGTGAAGGAGCGCTTTTCCCCGCCCCACAGGCCGCCCCCCGACCCTTCACGCAGAGTTCCCGCCGGCAGCGACCGGCGGTGAACGGCGCCGGTGGGACTCTGTCGTATCCGCGCGGCTGCTCGGCCCATACGGGCCAGAGAATCGGCTGCCCCGCCAATTTCAGCGGCCCATGGCCGGCGCTGCGTCATACGTGCTGGCGCATATGGCGCCGATTCTCCGCACCTCGAAGAATCGCGCACCGGCGCGGGGCGTCGTTGCGTGGTTGCGGCGATTATCTGGCCCGGCGCGGGGCTCGGAGAATCGCGCCCCATGTTGGGACATTTTCTTGACCTTTTTAAGCTATCTCTTCATATAAACGCTCCTGACCATTTTATAGTAATTCCATCAATCTTGCCTTCGCACATGGCTTCTCCATTCCTATCATGTCAATCAGGTCACCTCTGCTCACTTCCATGTTTCCTGAACCGGCCAAACCCTGCTCTATTCCCGCCATACCTTCCAAACATACTTCCTCCTGCATTTGCCCAAGAAGAAATTCTCTCCACATCACTTACAATGATACTGTCAAACTCTGAGATGTCCAACCATTATTCCTTCTTTCGCCTCTGAAGCTTTATATGCTAATGCATACACTCAGCTCCATGTTTGATGCCCTTGTCCCCAGTAAAACACTTGCTCTATCACCCTAGTAATTCTTCCGGTACGGCTCCCAACTTCATTCCTTTAAGTTGAAGGGGATTCCAAAATGTTACTGTTAACCATGTGCAGAATTACATGTTTTCAACAATAGAGGTTGATATGAAATTGGAACCTCATAAAAATGAGTTATTTTACTATCTGTCAATCTTAATCTGAATACAGTCACCGCCAGATCCGGCTGAATTCATCAAGGACTATTGGGCTTACTCTCCTCGACTGAAATGATCAATTGCTACATCATCCTGGAAACAAAGATTTATTTTCCCCACCTGCTCCCTCAATCTTCACATCCGATAAGAGAAAATACTTTGTGAAATTCTTTGTCATTAAATATGAGGCCATTTGTTCAGCTGCCTCTGCTGCCATACGTGACTCCCCCTGCCCGCAAAGTCAAGCCATACTCTCTCTGAGGTTTCATTCTGGTCTAGCTACAAAATTGCCTCTTTCTCTACTTTTAGGCAGTGTCCACGAGGCAACCATCTTCAGCTTCTCCTTCAGTGACTTTCCCTTCAACATAGGGACAGAAATGTGGATCTCTGCTGTTGATTACAGAGTTCCTACTCATTAGATATTGAGTGAGTCTGGGCCTACCTGGAGCAAGACCTGGACAACATTCAGGTTTGGCTCATATGTGGCAAGTAATACCTGGAGATTGGACCAAAATTTGGCAGATGGAGTTCAATGTGGATAAGTGTGAGGTTATCCATTTTGGCCGAAAAAATAGAAAGGCCTATTATGATCTAAATGGAAAGCAGATTCAAAATGTGTCTGGAAAGAGGGATCTAGGCGTCTTTGTTCATGAATCACAGAAAGTCTCTTGCAGGTACATCATGTATTAAAAAGGCTCGAGTTTAGAGGGACGGGAGGGGATCTGATCGAGGTATATAAAATACTAAAAGGGATTGATAAAGTGAACGTAGACCAAATGTTCCCCCTTTTAGATTGAGAGGGAAATGATACAGGTTGAGAGGCTGTAGATTTATAACTGAGATGAGGAGGAACTACTTCTCTCAGAGGGTGGTGGCAGAGTGATTAGCACTGCTGCCTCACAGCACCAGGGACCTGGGTTCAATTCTGGCCTTGGGTAATTGTCTGAGTGGAGTTTGCACTTTCTCTCCATGTCTGTGTGGGTTTCCTCCAGGAGCTCCGGTTTCCTCCCATATTCTAAAGATGTGCAGGTTAGGTGGATTGCCATGTTACAATTGCCCCTTAGTTGTCCAAAAGGTTAGATGGGGTTACTGAGTTGCGGGGATAGGTGTGGACCTGGCCCTTGGTGGGGTCTATTTTCAGAGGGTTGGTGCAGACTTGTTGGGCTGAATGGCCTCCTTCAGCATTGTGGGGATTCTATGATTCTATGGTGAATTTGCAGAACTCGCTGACCCGACGTGGGGTGGAACCTGAATCATTAAATGGTTTCAAGATGGAGGGAGATATATTTCTGATTTTAAAAAGTGTTAAAGGGATATGGGGAACAAGTAGAGAGGTGGATTTGAGACCAGAAAGAGATCAGCCATGATTTGATTGTATGTTGCAGCAGGCTCGAAGGGCTGAATTTCCTACTTCTGCTCTTAATTCCTAAGTTCCTGTGTTCCACACAAGTGCTAGTCCAGTGAAAGAGAATCTAAACTTCTATCCTTGGTGCTCAACAGCATTACCACAGTACTATGCCCAACAAGCAACATACTGGAGGTCACCATTGACTGGAAACTGAGCTGGACCAGCCACATAAATAACATGTCTACAAAAGGTCAGAGACTGGGAATTCTGTGGTGGGTAACTCACCCTCTGTATACCCATCATTTATAATGTATAAGTCAGGAATGTGATGGAATACTAACAAACTGCAAGGATGAATGTTGAGGGCAGCATGGTAGCATGGTGGTTAGCATAAATGCTTCACAGCTCCAGGGTCCCAGGTTCGGTTCCCGGCTGGGTCACTGTCTGTGCGGAGTCTGCACGTCCTCCCCGTGTGTGCGTGGGTTTCCTCCGGGTGCTCCGGTTTCCTCCCACAGTCCAAAGATGTGCAGGTTAGGTGGATTGGCCATGCTAAATTGCCCGTAGTGTCCTAAAAAGTAAGGTTAAGGGGGGGGGTTGTTGGGTTACGGGTATAGGGTGGATACGTGGGTTTGAGTAGGGTGATCATTGCTCGGCACAACATCGAGGGCCGAAGGGCCTGTTCTGTGCTGTACTGTTCTATGTTCTATGAATGCAGCTTGAACAACACCCAAGAAACTGGACACCATCACAGCCAAATTAGTTAGGTTGATCATCGCCCTACCCACCAACTTAAACATTCACTCCCTCCACCAGAATTACACAGAGTCAGTCTTGTGCATCACCTACAAGATATGCTCCAGCATATGGCCAGCACGGTAGCATTGTGGATAGCACAAATGCTTCACAGCTCCAGGGTCCCAGGTTCGATTCCGGCTTGGGTCACTGTCTGTGCGGAGTCTGCACATCCTCCCCGTGTGTGCGTGGGTTTCCTCTGGGTGCTCTGGTTTCCTCCCACAGTCCAAAAATGTGCAGGTTAAGTGGATTGGCCATGATAAATTGCCCTTAGAGTCCAAAATTGCCCTTAGTGTTGGGTGGGGTTACTGGGTTATGGGGATAGGGTGGAGGTGTTGATCTTGGGTAGGGTGCTCTTTCCAAGAGCCGGTGCAGACTCGATGGGCCGAATGGCCTCCTTCTGCACTGTAAATTCTATGACAAATTCTATAACTCCCCAAGGCTTCTTGGAAAGTACCTTACAAGCTTGCAACCTCTACCACCTAGAAGACCATAGGCAGCTGATGCATGGGAACGCCATCACCTGCAAGTTCCCTCCAAGTCACTCACCATCCTGACTTTGAAATATAACTCTGTTTCTTCACTCTTGCTGTGTCGAAATCCTGGAATGCCCCACTAACACCATTGTGGGTGTACCTGCACTACATGGACTGCATCGAAAAGGCAGTTCACCATCAACTTCCCAAGGGCAATTAGAGAAAAACAATAAATGTTGATCTTGCCAGCAGTGCTCTCATGCTATGAATGAATGAAAGAAAATGGCCATGAGCTGGACTTCTGACCCCACATTCACTCCACTACCAAGACTGCCTCCTTCCAGCTGTATAATAGTCCCTTCCTTTGCCCCAGTCTCGGCTTATCAATCGCTGAAATCATGATCCATTTAGATAATATGCTTCTTTTGTAAAATGGACAATTTCACATTTTTACACATTATAATTCATTTGTCAGATCTTTGTCCGCTTACGTAACCTATCTATATCTTTTTGTAGCCTCCTTATATCCTCTTCAGAACTTACCTCCTACCTATCTTTGTGTCATCAGCAAATTTAGCAATCATGTACAGTAAAGGGTACAAGCTGGGAGCTGTCGCCATGCTTATGTCTATACATGCCCCTGTCCACTACCACAGTGACTTCATGGTCTGCGTCATGTCCCATTTACATCACTGTGTGGGTGGTGCTGTACACGATCCCACATTAACCGAGAGGTGCCTGACCCTTATACTACAGCTAACCCCAAGTATTTATCCAATATATTTGGCGTTATGTTAGTTTACTCCATATTGTACATTATTTTCAGTCCCCAAAATTTATACTGTTGTTATTACATTCTCACTATTACCATATTATCACTACCAAAACTTTCCCCATCACGTTTTCGAATTTAAAGTTTTGGGCCGAATGAATGCCCTTCCATATCTCATCTGCAGTTCAGTTGGAAAGTGATAAGTTCTGTAATTCTTCCTGTTGGTTTGGAGGTTGAGCTGACATCTGGGTCTGTTTTCATTTTTTTCTTTCATTCCTTCGTGTTGAATCACACTCGGTCAGTTTGTCTGTTGCGTTGATTGGTGGTTGCTGCTACTCTAAATCGTCTTTTGTGTCATGGTCACTGTGTTCATCCCTTTGTTGCTTCTTTAGCTTTTTCCGTTGTCATTTGGGTCACCTCGATGTCCTCTGTGGATGAGGAAGAGCATACCTGTAGCGAGGAAGAGGTTTAGTGGTGAGCTCACGTCTGCATTGTGTGTCAGCCATGGATGGCTGCTATCAGGTTCCAGCAACTCTTGTGGCTTTGGCATGTCCGCTGAGAGTTGCAGCATATGGATAGTGCATACACAGTAGTTGCAGTGTTGACTTGCTGTACCATTGCTTGGGCCTGAGGGAGAGGCTTCTCAGACTACTGTTTCCTCTCACCTCTTCCACTGGAGGTGTCGTGGTTACCTCCTAGAATCATAGAATCATAGAATTTACAGTGCAGAAAGAGGCCATTCAGCCCATCGAGTCTGCACCGGCTCTAGGAAAGAGCATCCTACTCAAGCCCACACCTCCACCCTATCCCGCAACCCAGTTATGCCACTTAACGTTTTTTGAACACTAAGGGCAATTTTTCATGGCCAATCCACATAACCTGCACATCTTTGGACTGTGGGAGGAATCCGGAGCACCCGGAGGAAACCCATGCAGACACGGAGAGAACATGCAGACTCCACACAGACAGTGACCCAAGCCGGGAATCGAACCTGGAACCCTGGAGCTGTGAAGCAACGGTGATAACCACTATGCTATATTGAGTAGACAAACCTGCTCTGAAAAGAGAGGAGAGAGTTTAGCACTGAAATTCCAGTCTGAATATTCTTTAGGATTTGAGTACTCGGGAAGGTGCAGTTCGGTTTGGTTAATGACAATAGTTATCCTGACTTCATCTGCCATCTTGAGGAGACCCAAGGCTGTGCAGGCATCTCCCCTCAGGAGAGAGAAAGGCTGGTAACAGATGATGGACATCAGCTCGAAGATCTGTTTGCCGCCAAAGCTCAGTTCCAGGATTGTATCAATGGCTGGAACTTGGATTCCTCCAGGTCTGTAAAGTGGCAAGTCCTTCGTTCAGGGCCAGAGGGCTTTTAACCATGGTTCTTGGTTCGACAGGACTGTTAGACTGACTTCAGTATCTAATTTAAAATTTGTTAGACGGCCATAGACAGTGATATCTGCATTCCAAAATAAGAATGTAAGATCTTTGACCTCATCCAAGAAGCATGGCTGAGTGTCTTCTAGGTTCGCCATCTTGACCACATGGATCACAATAGGGCTTTCCAAGCACTTCAGAGTTTTACTCTTGCTGCATTGGAAGCATTGGGCTCAGCTTGCAGGACATTGGTCTCGTCTGTGGGGGTGCTTTGTTCCACAGCGCTGGCATGGTCTCTCTGCTGGCTGGTTCAGGAATTGTTTTCCCTGACTTATGACTGAGAAGTGTTTTCTGGTCCCTTCCACTGCGGTAGTTATTGTAGGTGGGATGGACAATTTGATGGACCATTTGCAGGTCGCTGACCTCGGGTGGACATTCCTGGTTCTGGGGTGGGCACAACCAGAGGATCCCGTTCTTAGAGTGACCCTGTGTCTTTATGGCTTGACAACTGGACCGATGGTTGACCCGTGGACCATGTTTTATTTTCTTCCCTTAAGATTGTCCTGTGCTGTTCACAGGACAGGGTTCTGAGTGTCTAACTATCTGGATTGCCTTGTCCAATGTTAGATCTTCCTTTGCTTGCCGGAGATCATTATCGGTTCCTCTTAACACACTATTCTTCTGTGATGAGTTCAGATATTAAGGGCACGATTCTCCGCACTCACACCGTTTCGGAGAATAGCGGGCCGCGCATATTTTCACGGCGACGCCGGTCCGATGCCCTCCCGCTATTCTCCGAACCCCGCACAAACTACACGTGGGCATTCCCGGCAAAGGCCTCGAAAGCCCCCCCCGACACAACCAGAATCGCAACTTATTGGCCCCCCGCTATTCTCCGGCCCGGATGGGCCGAAGTCCCGACGTCATCACGCAATGTTTTCATGCCGGCCAACACACCTGCTTTTCAAGTTCGTCAAGCAGTCGTGCTGGCTGACAAGAGCTTCGAGTAGGTGAGCGCACCGCTCAGCGCACCGCTCAGCGCACCGCTCAGCGCACTGCTCAGCGCACTGCTGGAGTCGGGCCACAACAGGGAAGGCATCCCCGAGAACGGGAGGGGGTCCAGAGCGGGGGGCAGTGGGCGGACTGAGGGGGGGAGTGGGGGAGACGGAGGGGGGAGTGGGGGAGACTGAGGGGGGGAGTGGGTGAGACGGAGGGGGGGAAGTAGGAGTGGGGGGGGGTAGGGAGAGAGTGAGTGAGTGACCCGTCCAACCCCGGTTACAAAATGTCTGCCACCATGCCATGGCGTGCCGGTCACGAGGACACGGCCGCTGGTTGCCCTGTGGCTTACGGCCACAGGCCACTGACGCACCGGTGAAGAGGACGTAGTTAACTGCCCGTTGGATGCAGAAAGTGACCAGGGGTTAGGCTGCCCGCGTGTCAGTATCCCGTGGCAGGCGGCTGCCGAGGTGTCGACTAACGTTTGTCTAACATGTCCCGTTTCCCTGCCTCCCACCACCCTTCTGTAGGTTAGCACAATGTCTGTGAACAGAACGGCTATGTTCTGCGCAGTGGTTGGGGCCGCTGCACTGCATTTGGAGATGCAGCAGCATCCACACCCACAACCCGCAGTGGATGCAGGGCCAGCTGCAGCAGCAGAGGGAAGGGCCGAGGAGTTGCCAGTCGTCGAGCAGCATGAGGGGGAGGAGGAGGGGGAGGAGGAGAGAGTGAGGGTGCAGCCACAGCGCCAGAGGCGACGACCAAGGCCGAGGGTGTACCGTGTCCGGATCTCTTTCCTAACAATGACGGACATCACCTGCAGGAGGAGACTCCGGCTGCGTAGGCGTCAGTGATACATATCTGCCACCTCGTGGCGCACCTCGCCCCACGTGGAACGGGGGGAGGACACGCGATCCCGGTTGCCATCAAGGTGACGGTCGCCCTTAACTTCTATGCGACCGGCTCCTTCCAGTCTCCGAGCGGGGACGTCTCCGGGATCTCCCAGTCATCGGTCCAAACATGCATCCGGGATGTGACCGACGCCCTCTATGCCATCGCGGGCCGCTACATCATCTTTCTCGAGGACCGAGCAACTCAAGACTCACGAGCTCGTGGATTTGCCAGCGTGGCCGGGATACCGATGGTGCAGGGGGCAATCGATTGTGTTCACGTCCCCATGCGCCTGCCTGCAGGGGACAGGGAGGTGTTCACAAACAGGAGGGGGACATACTCCATGAATATCCAGGTGGTATGCGACACCCACATGACGTTCATGAACGTCTGTGCAAGGTTCCCAGGGAGTGTGCATGACTCCTACATACTGGCGCAGTCGTACATCTCTGCGATGTTTGAGGGACGTTCCCCCCGGCTGAGGGGCTGGTTGCTAGGCGACAGGGGTTATCCGCTGAGGTCTTGGCTGATGACGCCTATACGGAGGCCTCAGACCAATGCGGAAACACGATACAACGAGGCCCATGCAGCGACCAGGGGTGTGGTGGAGTGCTGCCTTGGCCTCCTGAAGATGAGATTCAGGTGCCTGGACCGCTCCGGAGGGGCCCTGCAGTACCATCCCGACAGGGTCGCTCGCATTGTTGTGGTCTGCTGTGCGCTGCACAACATCGCGATGCAGAGGGGAGATGACCTGCTGCAGGAGGCGGAGGGAGAAGCCAGTGGCAGTGGTGACAGCACAGAGGAGGAGGAGGAGGAGGAGGAGGAGGAGGAGGAGGAGGAGGAGGAGGAGGAGGCTGGCGGAGTGGCGGGCGCAGCACGCAGACACGACCCAGGTGCTGGTGATGTCCAGGAGGTGGCACGGCGGACCCGACGAGGACGGCGGGCACGCGACGCCTTGGTGGCAGACGGTTCACGCGTCGTATGCGACGTCCCCGCTGAACACCAAACCACCACCTGCATCGCTAGTCGTGCAGAGGGTCAACACACAACTGCCACACCACCACAGCCCCCCCCCCCCCCCCCCCTCTTAGTGTACACTGCTCCACTTAGACATCACCCTTACCACTGGGTCCAGACGGTATGGCACAACATTGATGGCTGTGTCAGCGGGTTGTGATCAGTGCCATGTGGAATGATGACAGCCCGCTCTGCGAAGAGCTGTGAACTCAGAATCGTTAGAGAGAGTCTGACCCATGGCAATAGCTGAACCATCCACCTTGGTGGCCGTCACGGACACTCCATCACGTGCCCGCGTGGGCTAGCTGTAGGAGGGGGTGGGGGGGAAGGGACTGCACACCCGGCACCGAAGTTTCATCGCTCGTCAACCCCAGCGACACTCGGTCACCATCACGATTCCTGTGGCTGTGGAACAATCACACGGTATTGCAAGTAAGGTGGAACAGTGCGTTTAATGTGAACAATAATTTACAGGTGCCCTAGCCCCAACAACTAAACTGTTCCCTTCACCCGTGCCAACTCACTCAGTGTCTCTCTTTGTTGCCTTACGGGCCCTTCCACTACGTCTAAGTGATTCCCCAGATGATACAGCAGGAGTGGAAGAGGACTGCTGCGAATCGCCCCCTTCGACTTGTTTCTCCTTCGGCAAGCGTTTCCTGGGGCGACCCGGCCTTGATGGGCCAGGCTGCTCTGCGGGCGTCTCGGGTGACGTTGTGCCACCCTGCTCTGCCTGCTGCCCACCTGATGCACCAGGGATGGGACGGGGGGTGGCCGAGAATTCCGGGACGTCCCGTGATGGAGTTAATGGGACGGCCCCGAAACCTCCTCCTCCCTCGGGGAGCCCGGTGGCCCCCGGGCATCACTTTGGGACAGAGGTGCGAGCGGGGAGTGCCCTGTCGCGCCACCGACACCTGGCGCTGCCAGTCCTGGAGACCTGCAACGGTATCCACCAGGATCCGAAGGTTTGCAGAGACGGAGTCCAGGGAGCAGCTGCAGAGAATCGCCAGGGCTGTGGCGACTTGCAGGAAGGTGACCATTGCTGGTTGTATTCCTATATCCATTGCAGGTGGTGAAATTCCAACATGTTAGCATGATATGTACCCCCATGCCCAACCAGGTCCAACACGCTACATGGTGGCCCCAATTGGCACTGCGTACTCTGCCCCCGCATGTCATCCCCCCCCCCCCCCCTCCTCTCTGCACTCCTGACCCTGTCGGTGCCGGCACCGTGGGAGCCTATAGCCCTGGCACCTGCCCCTGCTGCCAGGTGTACCACCGGCTGGCCTGCCCTTGCCAACTGTATGCTCTGTGCCCCTTGTCCTGTAGGGGCTATTGTGGGCGTTGCCCTGGATGCCGTCTGGTTGGGCGCTGTGATATGGCGGAGTGTGGGGTGCGGAGATGGTGGGGTGGGCGCACCCGTAAGGCTGGTGGCACTCTGCAGAACCAGGGGCCAAGGTGGGTGGTCAGCGGGGTGCGCAGCAAGATGCCTCTCCTTGTCCTACTTCTTCTATCTCTCTCATCGGCCACGGTGCCCGTTTCACGATTTTTAACAGCACAAGTGAACTTCGCCGTCGGGAATCTACTCCGGTGGAGGCGAAGAATCGCGGAGGTCCCGGAGAATACTGGGTCAGGCCAGCTAATGATATGCCAAGGATGTTTACTGTAGTGCAGATTGGAATGCATTGACAACACTGTCGAGGCACCGGAGAATTGCGACGCCTGCCACGATTTTTCATCGAAATCAATTCTCCACCCAATTGGGATTCCTTATTCCGGTGTCAGCCGACGGAGAATCCCACCCTTTGTTTAAACCTCAAGCGACCTGTATCTTAAGAATCTTTTCCTCCAATGTCCCCAATTTTGTGATTTGCCTGATCCTTGGATGAATCCAAATTTACTTGGAAATGTGGAATTGTGATTCATGTTAAAATTTTAATAAATGTATGTTTTAGAGATTGCTGAATTTACAGACGCCGTCACCTTTCACTCCGAGATAAAGGTGTTTCCCAAACTTTCTGCAATGGCACTCTTCATTAATATGTTTTTTACAATGGCTACCTGGATTGGCTGCCTGTTGACTTCTTTTGTTCCACAGTTTAGTTTTAAACTGTTGAGTCGGTCAAATTGGAGTTTCTGCTTGTTTTTTATTGTGTCATGACTGTCATGACAGTACCAAAGTATTTAATTCATTAATTCTTTTGTGTCGCTGATCAACCCAGATGCCACGTTTTGATTTGATTTGATTTATTGTCACATGTACCGAAGTACATTTAAAAGTATTTTTCTACGGCCGAGGGAACGTACAGACTATGGGCGGAATTCTCCGCTCCCGGAAAAAATCGGGAGGGCCGTCGTGAACTCGGCGAGAAAAACGGCAAGTGGCAATTCTTCCGAGTTGGGTGGGGGGGGGGGGGGGGGGGGGGGGGGGGGGGGGGGGGGGATCGCGGGGGGTGCCAAGGGGGCATGAATTTTGTCGGGAGGCCCTCCCGCGATTCTCCCACGCTGCGTGGGGAGCGGAGAATCGCGCCCAATGTACATAGTAGACAAAAAATTTATCAAGAGAGTACATTGACAAATGGTACATCGACAAACAGTGATTGGTTACAGTGTTACAGTGTGGAACAAGGGGCCAAACAAAGCAAATACATGAGCAACAGCAGCACAGGGTGCCGTGAATAGTGTTCTTACAAGGAACAGATCAGTCCAAAGGGGAGTCGTTGAGGAGTCTTGTAGTTGTGGGGCGACTTGGGTATCATGTTTTAGCAACGGGTTTCTTTCAAATGGAACTTCTGAAACAAAATTACTGAAACAAGTTCGAAGCAGTTGATGTAACCTGGAATTTTAAAAGGTTTAGCTCACCCTTGCAGGTTTTGTCGACTTTGCACTGTGGAGCTGGACTTCAAAAGAAGATTCAATGGAGTCTTTTGCTGCAATAAGGATTTTCACATTTTTGCCCTCAGGACTTTCTCTGGGAAGTTTTCCTTTGCGCCTTTGCTTCTTTCCATGCCACCTTTCAGGTCAGAATGCTTTCTTGTTTTTTGTTCAGTCTTTCAGAATTTTGGTTTGTCTGTGTATTTTAGCAAGGTTCTGGCTTATTATCCAATTGCTGGTATTGTGTTGTGAGGGTGTTGGTTATGGGTTGGTTTGTCTTAAATAAGTCTCCATACTCTTTTGTAGGTTAAATGTAAGTCTCTACAACTAGAACTATTTATAGATCTGCAGTAAAGGGTACAAGCTAAGAGCTGTCTCCATACTTAGGTAAAGACATGTGTCTGCCAAACACCTCATTAGCTCCTGGCTCTGGATCATTTGCCTTCTTACGTTATTGTTAGGGCTGTACTGTCCTCAGAGCCACATTAACCTTATCTGTACTCAACCTTATACTACAAGTTCATGTTTCCTTTTGGCATCAACTTCAGGTAAATGACCCTTGCACCTCTTCCTTGTCTTGCCTCCATTACTCCAATTCTGTAATACATATTGCATTAGAATCATAGAATTTACAGTGCAGAAGGAGGTCATTTGGTCCATCGAGACTGCACCGGCCCTTGGAAAGAGCACCCTACTCAAGCCTGCACCTCCACCCATCCCCATAACCCAATAACCCCACCTAACCTTTTTGGACACTAAGGGCAATTTAGCATGGCCAATCTACCTAACGTTGGACTGTGGGAGAAAACCGGAGCACCTGGAGGAAACCCACGCATTCTTAAATAAAGCCTTACCCACATTCAGAGAACAAAGAATTAACTTATGAGTTTTTCACTGGTTTGCAACTTCAAGCCAAGTATTCTTACAAGAAGGTGATTGCAGGACACAGGTACTAAAAGCGGAGGAGGAGGCTTAGCAGAAGGGAGGAGGTAGAATCAACATTCAGTGCAATCCAGACAACATATCAGTGTCAACTATGCTGGTAAACAGAAGAACATATGTACTATTTCAGTGAGACTGATTAACGCTATCCATTACTTGAAATGAGAAGAGAATTGTTTCACAATCAGGTGGGTCTGTGTAAATATAAAAGCTGCCAGGAAACAGTGGCATTTCTGTTTATCGTCCAAGTTCCTTATGAATTACCCTGTCATTTGCAGGAAAAACTACTCAGCCGAGGATAGATGCTTCATTACTTTACCCCATGCTGGTTCATAAAGATAAGGAAATACTAGGGCTTTTGTCCACCACTCTCTCCTTCAAATGCTTGTGATTTTAAAAAAAATTCCAAATTTTCATTTCTTTTATTCCAAATATTTCTGCCTTTTTCAACTTTTTGGATAACAAGAAATCCTCAAAATGTTTATTTTTGTTATATTCTTCGAGAAGGACTCCTGAATGAAATCAAAGCAGAAGGGATCGCAGGAGACAATTCTCTATAGCAGAATGGTTTCAATCCAATGCAAGGAGAGGCACTCCTGAACCTGGTTCCTAGGAATGAGGTTGGGCAAGTGGATCCAATATCTGTCGGGGAACATGTAGGAGACTGTGAAAATTGTATCATAAGGATGGCTATGACTATGGAAACGGACAAAGAGCAATCTAGAGGTAGGCTAATTAACTGGGGCAAAGCCAACTTCAAAGGGGTAAGAATGGATCTGGGCTGAATAAATTGGCATCAAAGGTTGACAGGAATAATGGTAGGAGAATAATGAGCTAAAAAAAGAGATAAAGCGGGCACAGTCAAGGTATATTCCCAAAAAGGGGAAAGGTAGGCCAAACAAATCCAGAGCTTCCTGGATGACAGAAGAGATAGAGATTAAGATGAAGAAGAAAAAGTGTGTTTAGGGCAGATGTCAGGTGGATAATGTGATGGAGAACCAGGCTGAACAGCGCGGAATTCTCCGTTCCAGCAGCTAAGTGCCGATGCCAATGGGGAATCTGCGTGTGATTCTCGAAGGGAACATTGGCGTGGATCCCTCATCGATTCTGGTACCGGTGAGGGGCTAGCACCAGTGCTGCATAAACCACCCGTGTATCGCATGGAAAATGGCCAGAGAATCGGCGAGTCCCGGGCCGCGTATGCGCAGGGCTGATGGCCAGCACTGGTCGCGCCGGAAAACATGGCGCTGGCCGTGCTGGAACCCTAACCCGCCCACCCCGCCCCTACATCCCACCTCCTGTCCACACCTCACCACTCCCCCCAGCGCTTAGCAGAAGCCCCCGCCAGCGGCACGGATCCTGGATGAGTGAGGCAGCGGAGGACACTGTCCGCAGCCAGCACGCCGGGTTCTCGATCGCTGGGACAACACGTGGCTCCCGCCGTTGGGAACTCGGCCCATCGGCGGCGGAGCATCATGGGTGGGCCAGCCGATGGCGTGCCAAAGGTGTTGCAAATGCATGCGGCCCGATGACGCCGACTTGGAGGGAACGGAGCATCCTGAACCGGCATCATACCAGTGCCTGACCCGAATCCGGCATCGGAAGCCATTCTCCACCCAATTGCCGATCCCAATTTCGGTGTGGGGCTCTGGAGAATTCCGCCCAGGATGTCCAAAGGGGAAGTGAAAAAGCAAATAATAGAAGCAAAGAGGGAGTATGAAAAAGAGTTAACATATAAGGGTATCCAAAAATCTTCTATAGGAATATAATAGTAAAATGATGGTAAAAAGAGGAACAAGGATGATTAGGAATCAAAAAGCAAATTTGTACATGGAAGCAAGAGGAATTGCTGCGGTATTGTATGAATACTTTGCATCTGTTTTTACCAAGGCAGATGATGCCACCCAAGCCTTGGAGAAAAGGTAGTTAGTACACTAGAAGGATTTAAAACTGATAAGAATGAGGCATTAGGTGAGCTGTTTGTACTTGAAATTGATAAAGCACCAGGACTGGATGAGATGCAGGATTCTAACCGCAGGAATTCTGCCAGGTCGCTTACCCACACCTCTGCCTTCGGAGGCTCCGGGTCCCTCCAACATAACAAAATCTGTCCCTGGGCTATCAGGGAGGCAAAGGCCTCTTCCCCCCCCCCCCCCCCCCCCCCCCCCACCCCACCCCCACCACTCTCCCTGGTTTTCTGACACCCCATATATCACCACTCCCGGACTCGGGGCCATCCTCACCCCCAGAATCTCGGACATAACATCCAAGTACCCCTGCCAGAACCCCCTCAATCTTGGACATGCCCAGAACATGTGGACGTGATGCGTGCCGCACCCACCCCCCACCCCCGCGCACCATCTACACCTATCCTCCACGTCCTCAAAACACATCCTCATCCTCTACATCGTCATATGGGCCCTCTGCACCACTTTATACTTTAAATCTCACATATGACACCACCACTGGAATACCTGGCTGGCGGGAAGGGCAGAGGCGCCAACAACAAAGCCCTCAAGCATGTTATCCTACACGATGCCATCTCCAGCCGTCCCCAAACTGACCTCTCTTCTACGGCCCATTTCTTCGTCATCGCTATATTTTCACCCCAATCATAATCGATGAAATTCGGCAACGTGAGCCTCCCTGCCCTCACCCCCACTCCAGAAAGCCATCGCACCTGTGGGATCTTCCCCGCCCACACACACCCCGAGAGCAACCCATTGACCTTTTTGAAAAACGACTTAGGGACAAAAATAGGGAGGTTCTAAAACATGAATAGAAACCTAGGATGCACGGGCATTCTTACATGCCTGTACCCGCCCTGCCAACAACAATGGCAAAACGTCCCACCTCTTAAAATCCATGCTCATCCCCTCCACCAAGTGATCCAAGTTCAACCTGTACAGCTGGGCCCAACTCCATGCCACCTGGATACTGAGGTATCTAAAGCTCGCCCCCACCACCTTAACCCCCCCCCCCCCCCCCCGCCTTATTGCCAGGGCCCTATCGCCAAAGCAAAAAGCAGCGTGGAGAGCGGACATGGCTGTCTTGTCCCACAGTGTAACCCAGAGTACCCGAAACTCACTCACTCAGTTCATCTGCACACTCGCCACCGGCACCTTATACAGTAACCGGATCCAATTCACAAACCCCAACCCAAACTTGAACCTCCCCAACACATCAAACAAATGCGCCCACTCGACCAAATCAAAAGTCTTCTCCGCGGCGACCAATATCTCAACCTCCTGCTGCCCACTGCTGACCCCCCCCCCCCCCCCCCCCCCCCCCCCCCCCCCCGTTCAACTGGTCCATTCAACCCTTGCACATTCCACATGACCAACCTGGTCGGGGAGTTCCTTGCCCCCCCCCCCCCCCCCCCCCCCCCCCCTCCCCCGGCTGCCGATCAGCCATGTCCCTTCTTGTGCCAGTTCCTGGCCTGCGCAACACACCCCTTCAGGCTCACCCTCCCTTCCAGCCACTCCCATGACAGCAGCCCCCCCCCCCCACACCCCCCAGACAAAGAATCAATCCTATCCCTCCCCACTCCTTTTTCCTAGTAACCCGCCACTTCACTTCCATTAACTCGCCCACCCAGCTAGCATGGTGGCCCATGCCCAAGACCTGTAACCTCTCCACCTCTGTCCAATCCACCACACCTCTCTCCAACCACCAACAAACAAAGAAGAATGAAAAAAACACACTCACCATCACCGATCTCCTGTCGAAACCCACCCAAAAAACTCACCCAAAACATTTCACCACAAACCCAAAGCTCCCCATCAAAGTTCAGTGTCCTCACTCCTCCCAGTCCATGGTCCCTCATAAAATCCATCGCTTCCTCTAGTAAGTCAAAATAAAACTCTTTTATCTGATAAGCCAACCACAAGCGGGCTGGGTACAAAAACCCCAAACTTCACTCCCTTCTTGAAGAGGGCAGCCTTCACCTGGTTGAACCTGACTGATTTCTTCGCCAGCCCGCACCCCGTTTCCTGATAGATCCGCATCTCACTCCCTTCCCAAGTGCACCTCTTGGTCTGCCTCGCCCACTGCAAAATCTTATACTTGTCCAAGAAGCGGTGCAACCGCACCACTATCGCCCTCAATGGCTCCCCCACCTGCGGCCTCCTCCTCAGCACCCTGTGTGCCCGATCCACCTTGAAGGGCCAATCAAAGGCCCTCTCCCCCATCAACTGCTCCAACATCCTTGCCACATACTTAGTGGCGTCCACTGCCTTGATACCCTCGGACATTCCGATATCCTTGAATTCTGTCGTCTGGAGCAATTTTCCAGGTCCTCCAACTTCCCTCTCAGCCTTTTCTGGCTGTCCACCACCATCCCCAACTCCGCCGCCAGCGAGGCCATTCGCTCCTTATGCTTCCCACCGCCTCCTCCACTTCCTGTATCGCCAGGCCCTGAGCCTCCATCCGCTGCACCACTTTCTCAATCACAGCCCTGAACGGCTCCACCGCCTCAGCCAGGTCCGCTGAGGTCTTCTTCCTCTGCTGCTGGAAATTACTATTTAAAAACGCCACCAGCTGCTCTGTTGACCACTGGGAGGGCAGCGCTGCCGCCTGGTCCTGCGCCATCTTGAACACTGGCGCAGCACAAGAAAGGCCCTGCTCCAACTGCTCTCTCTTTCTCGTGGCATTCCTCATCCTCTGATCCATGCACCAGTCTCACCAGAGGAGTATTAACTTCCCCGGGCACTCACACACCTTTATCCCTCAAAAAGACCCCCATATGGGAAGGGAAGAATCAACAAAATTCCCCTTGAGCGGAAGCCATCAAAAGTGTGACCTCTCACTCCATGGCCACCACTGGAAGTCGTCCTCACAGATACTTATCTAATGATCTGGTTTGCGAACAAGGTCTATTGGCACTGCCCACTCGGTGATCTGAAGTGGTTCAAATATGCCCAGCTCATCTAATCTGTACTTCAGTGGTGGTTCCAAGGATTTTCAAGGATTCCCCAGTGTAATGGGAAGCTTGGCTGTCGTACCGTTCAGACATAAAGGCTGAGTTCCAGCACGAAGAGCTGTCTACTCTCCCACAGCGGTCACTGAAATCCCGGTGTTGACTCCCATTTTGAGGGGTGTGCTGTTTACCCATAAGCCGATTTCAGTTGGCCTGTCTTATTCAACTGGACTGCATTCACCCAATACATTGCATGCTCTTCATCAGAGCTCTTCTCCACTAGTTTCAATGGCGCTGCGGACTGCTGCTGCTTTTTCTGCACTGGCACACTACGCCTAGCGAGGCAACGTGCTTTAATGTGATCCCCGCATTTGCATCAGAAACATGACAGGTCTCCTAGCAATGGACAACGATAGCAGTCCACCTCTGACTTGGGTTGGCGGACCTTTGCCTGATGGGTTGACTCTGGTCTGGTCCAAAGCACCGTGCCTGGTTCTCTGCTGTACCTGTTCATCCTGCTGTGCACCTCATGGCCTGACAGTTCCAGACTTGATTGTCTTCCCTTTCAGCCAGGCTTTGGAGCTCAGTGGTGCCTTTCTCGATGCACTATGTTGCCTGAGCTACCTCAATCATGTTTTCCAATGTTATGGTGGTTTCAGTCAGGAGTTTCTTTTGGATATTGAGGTTATAAATTCCACAAACCAGCTGGTCACGCAACATGTCACTAAGTGCAGTCCCGAACTCAGTGTTCAGTGAGCTGATGACGCCTGGCTATGAAAGTGGAGACGGGCTCTTCATGGTCCCTCATGGCAGAGTTAAATTTATAATGTTGGCGAGTGGTTGAGGGTTGAAGTGTCCTTTGGCCAACTTCACAATCTGCTCAAAGATCTTCGAGTCGGGTGCCTTTGAGGTCATGAGGTTCCTAATGAGGTTATATGTTTGGGGGCTGCAAGCTGTCAGAAGTATCACCTTCTGCTTGTCCTCACCTGTGATCTCTTTGTGGTTAAAATAAAATAGCAGAACTGCTCAGTTTACTGACTCCAAACCTCAACTCCTTGGTCAAATGCATGTAGTTTGCCGATGATAGGCATTTTCACTCACCGTTTAATGGTTCCTGACTCTTGTTGGAGCTTCTTTCTTTTCTCAACTGCTCCTTCCTCCCCCCCCCCTCAATTCAATCACTTCATGATGTACAATAGGCTGTGACTGAAAAAATTTCCTTGTCACCAGTGTGGTGGCTCGAGATATGCACTGGTATCTTCCAGTAGATAAGAAGGAGTTTATTGGTGAAAGGCAAAGGTAGTTATGTAACTGGCACAGAACTTCATAGAATTCACAGTGCAGAAGGAGGCCATTCGGCCCATCGAGTCTGCACCTGCTCTTGGAACAGCACCCTACCCAAGGTCAACACCCCCACCCTGTCCCTCATAACCCAGTAACCCCACCCAGCACTAAGGGCAATTTTGGACACTAAGGGCAATTTATCATGGCCAATCCACCTAACCTGCACATCTTTGGACAGTGGGAGGAAACCGGAGCACCCGGAGGAAACCCACGCACACACGGGGAGGATGTGCAGACTCCGTACAGACAGTGACCCAAGCCGGAATCGATCCTGGGACCGTGGAGCTGTGAAGCAATTGTGCTATCCACAATGCTACCGTGCTGCCCAATTTAACAAATTTAATTTAACAAGTCTGGTCACTTTGGTTCTGGGGTCCACACTGCCCAGGGTCCAGCTCCCAGATTTGGTGACCTACCAGGGCCTAGCTTTAACGCGGATTAAATTAGATATCCTAAATTAAAGAATTGGGCATTTTAAAATCATACTGCAGTCAAACCTCAGACAGGCTATTGGGATTCAGACTTGACCAAAGTCAAATACACAACCAACAGATAAGCTGTCAGAACGTACCTGGACCTGCCCCGTCAATCAACAATCAGATCATCACATGCTATTGATATGCACAGGTCTATTGTCAGTAGCCCAGATCGGGCCAGACTTTCTGTCACATAGAGTTTCTGCTGTTACCTTACATGGGAATAGATCATGTGCAGCCCACACCACCAGAGATGGGACACCTGGGCGGGCTCAAGTGTCCTGTCAAACGGTCATCAACCTGACCATGGGGTGCTGAGACCCCTCCCGAGGCATCATTTGCAGAAAGTCAATGAAATGGCAAAGGGGCGTGACAGAAGGGGAATTAAAACAGGCACCCAAGGCACATCAGCAGTGAAGTCTCCACGCAGAGGTAATCAAGACAACTGACCAGAGAAGGAAGGAAGAAACATTGTGCGAGACTCACCAGAGTAAGTGAACTGTTCAGAAATGTCTGAATTGGACAGATAGAACACAGGGTCACACGCAAACTCTGTACTGGCCACGGTTCTCATACTCCTGTGTGATTGGCCCTGAGCCGGTCACATGGTCCATCGAGCTGACACCCTTCAAAGAGCCACACTACCACGGTTGGAAAGTGAATTCTGAATAGTAGAGATGTTCCTTGGAGAAAGTACTAGTTGATGGTGACTGACAGTGAACTGTCAAACATTGTTTGAAATTTAAATCAGGCAGCTTGACTCTGATTGAGGAATGAAGCAGTAAATGTCTCTCACTTATTTTGTTTAGCTGAATGGGTGTGTGTACATGTTCTTTCTGTCTGCAAGAAAACAGGACCCTATGCATTAATATATGTAGCTTCCAGTGCACGTAAATGTGCTGTTTGATACAATCTGCCAAACTTTATGATATACGTACGGCCTACATACCTGGCATCACTCTGTCAATAAAATTCATTGTAAAAATCTGAGGTAGACTGGGCACTTTTCAAGGGCTGAGAGTGTTTGCCTTAGTCCTGTTTGTGTGTTTGTCTGGTACACAAATCTGATTAAGAAAGTAATTATACTTCAGGGTGCCTTTAATGTGCCCTATTTGAGCATCAAAGCCATAGTCTGGGATAAGGGCTACTCTGGTCAAATCGTTTTGTGCTGTGTGTCGTGCAAATTCACAAACCAGCCCCGACATAATCACTTTTGGACCCAAGAAGTGTCCAGTCTACCTCCGATTGTCGTATATGACATTCAGTGCCAGTGTAATGCTAAGTTTGGAGGCAGTAATGCAAACAGTGGAGGAATCAAAATGGAAAAAAAAACTCTACTCCTGAACTCTCTCAACTCCTTGGCATCTACTCCTGTGTTATTATGGCTATCTGAGTTTACAGGTAGAACATAAAATCAAATTGTTCTTGCCTGGATATTCTCCAAATCCTCTTGTTAGCTGGCATGAGTTGCTTCATTCTGGGGGGAGCTGGAATTGTCAATGAGCAGCCAAAGTAATGACCTTCTGACAGATGGCAAGACATGTTTGAAGTTGTTTGGGCTCACACCACTGCACTGAACTCTGGGAAATTCCTTCTGACCTTGGCAAATGCCATTGTAGACTCTTCTAGAATGGGTGGGTAAGCAAAGATGTCAGACAGGTGGGCAGGTGGCAATGGCAGGTACATCCAGGTAACATTGGCAGTAGCATTGAGGCAGCAAGAGAGGCAGTAGGCAGTAGGAGGAGGCAGTAGGTAAATTGACTGTTGAAGGTCTAATGGCCCTGAAAGTTGCGAGTGGAGGAAGCCATGGCTCGAGTTCATTGCATTCTCAATGAATGACAGTTGTGACTAAGTATCAGCAATAGACTATTACTGCTGCCTAACCTGGAAATCCAGCAAAGAGGACTGAATTAGCAGTGACTCACAGCTGAAACAAATTGGAATAATATGACAGAAATATATAACTGAAAGAGTTGTGTGACAAAAATACAAGACGCACAATGAGGAACTTCATGATAGATGCAAATATACAGTGTTGAAGATTAATTAAAGCAAATCAAAGTTGATGTTCAGTTTATAATAGGTACTATTGTTAAATTGTCAGCAGGTTTAGGATGGACCCCCTTCCACTGGCTTTACTTTCTTCTTGGGTACCATCCAGGCTTCATCAATGGTTTCACTGGCAGCTTCATTAAGATGGGAAAAAGACATCACCAACCACTTTTTGGTGAATCAGGTATATTTAGTGTTGTGATGTCTTTCAACAATAGTTGAATGGCTGCTTTAAGAACAACAGATGTGGATCAGGGCATCACACGTCACTCTTAGTTATAGACAATGAAGGAAAATCAAGAAATTATCTGCCCTTAAAAAATGCTTCTCATATATTTCTGATCAGGAACGTTCTAAAGGATGGAAATTCAGTTGTTATTCCACATTGGCTTTGCACCAGACTTTCTGTGCAGTGTCTGGAGTTTTTAGTATGCTTTGGTCTTGAAAAGAATGTTCATCCCAAACATGATGCCAGATAATATTAGTCTATGTCCAAACACTAGCTAACCTTTCACCGTTTTACACGCAGAGAATTAAAAGCAAGTGACATTGGGAACTAGTTGGTCAGGGCTCACTGACATATTTCTCTCCATAATTTAAAGGCAAGAATTTTGTAATTACTTTTAGCACAGAATCACAGAATCCCAACAGCACAGAAGGAGGCTATTCGGCCCATCAAATCTCTACTGACCCGCAAAAAAAGCACCCTATCTAGGCACATGCGCCCATTCTATCCTCGTAACCCAGTAAACCCACCTCACCTTTTGGACACCAAGGGACAATTTAGCGTGGCCAATCCACCTAACCTGTACATCTTTGGATTTTGGGAGGGAAACAAGAGCACCCGGAGAAAAGCCACGCAGACACGGGGAGAAGGTACAAAACCCAACACAGACAGTCACCCAATGCTGTAATTGAACCCAGGTCCCTGGCGTTGTGAGGCATCAGTGCTAACCAATGGGCTACCGTGCTGCACCTATAGCACTTTGATTGGTATCTTTAATAGTTGAACAGAAAAAAACAATGCACAACAATTTTGGACGCAGGGACAAAGTTTCCCATCAACTGTAGGCTGAGGAGTTGAAAGATTCTGTAAATTTGGAACTTGCTACCACATGGGATAGTTGAGCCAAATAGCTGAAGGGAAGTGTAAAAACTTGATGGGAGGCCATGGGGTCTGCAACCTCATAGTCCCTGTGCCTTACCTGAGTACGATCTTGCTAGATGAGGGGGCGGAACTACACCCATAAGCCAGAGGCCTCATGAGACATAAATACCCAGCACAAGTGTGGGGCGGGCGCGGGTATGCCTTAGGAGCAGGCGTTGTAGTATAATAAGCAAAATAAATTTGAATTTTTCTTACAGTCATTGTTTTCGTGTGGCCATTCACCTGGCACTTCACAGGAAGTAAGGGAAATAAATGAGTGAGAACGGAATAGAAGAATATACTGACAGGGTTAGATGAAGTAGGATGGGACGTGACCTGGGTTAAGCTTAAAAACTGGGATTGACCTGTTGGGCAAATGACCTACTACTATGTTCCATTGTTTGAGTCATTTGTGGCTTAGTTGATAGAGCTCTTGCCTCTGTGACAGAAGGTTATGACATTGAGGCCTACTCCAAATCAAGGCTAACAATCCAGTGAGGAAGTTCTACACTGTTGGAGATGCCAGGCAGGATAATCCGGTCCCCCAGCTGTGTGTTTCTCGGCAGTGTGCCATTCTGTGGTAGTGGGATTCTCTACTCTCGCCTCATGTCAATGGGATTTCCCATTGAAACCACCCCAATGCCACTGGGGAGCCAACGGGCAGAGGTGCGCTGCCGGAGGGACAAGAGAATCCCAATGGCCAGAGAATTCCGGCCACTGATATTTTGATGAGATGGGTGGCGAAGCTCTGTCAGCTCTCTTAGGCAAATTTAAAAGAACGCACAGCACTATTTTGAAGTAGTCTAGTGGGGTTATCTCTAGTGGCCCAGCCAATACTTATCCTGGGATCAGCATCACAAAGAATGATTGTCAAGTCATTATCACATTGCTGTTTGTGGCGGGTTGCAATGCCCAAATTGGTTGCTGTATTTCCTACATCACAACGGTGACAACTTCAAAAGTATTTTATGGGCTGGAAAGCACTTTGGGATTCCCTGGGAGGGATTCTCTAATAATGGGGCTATGTCCCCACGGCGGCGTGAAAACCGGCGCCAATGACTCAGGCGTCAAAGGCCCCCGAAAGTGAGGAATTCTCACCTTTCTAGGGGCCTAGGTTGCCACCTGGGTGGTCCCCGCAGCTACAGGCGATGGGGAACGGGCTGTGTGAGTCTGCGTATGCGCGGAACAGCCAGTGTATTCCTGCACATGCGAGGAACAGCTGGCATATTCCCTCGCATGTGTGGAACGGCTGGCGTATTTCCTCATATGTGTGAGGATTCCCTTCTTCGCGCTGGCCCCCGGGCAATATGGCGGAGCATTACAGGGGCCCGGTGCGGAGTAAAGTAGGCCCCCATGGAACCAGCCCGCCGGCCGATCGGTAGGCCCCGATTGCGGGCCAGGCCACCATGGCTCCCCCCCCCCCCGCCTTGGGGTCGGATCCCTCCCCCCCCCCCCCCCCCCCCCCCCCCCCCCCCCCGCCCGCTCCAGGATGGCCCCGCACACTCACCTTCCAGGTCCTGCTGCGTGAGAGGCGAGTAATCCATGGCGGCAGGACTCAGCCAAACCCATCGGCCACTCGGCCCATCGGGGCCGGGAGGGCCGCTGTCAATGAACCCCGACCGGCATGGCGGCAATCCTGTCAGCTCCCAACCACCCCCCCCCCCCCCCCCCCCCCCCCCCCCCCCACCCCCGGGGGAGAATCCCGGTTCCTGTGTTTGTCAAAAGTGCTGGATAAATACAAATTTTTCTTTTTTACCTGGCACACAAAATCGAGATACATGGCGTGATTCTGAGGCCTCGCTGTGCTCCCGCTTGAATGAGACAAGACTGGTGAATAGCAGGAGAGGCAGAAAGTGAGAACCGTGCCAGGCGCTAAACCATTTGCTATGCAAACTAGCCCACTTCCATAGGCAAAATCCCATTCTTGCCGTAATGAGGCGAGAAGCCAATTGTCACCACTTCAGCCCTATTTCCATACAATTAACAGGAGTCACCCCTTATCCAACGGCCTCCTGTGATTCCACGGCTTCCCAGCAAGTGGTCACGCTGGCGCCGATTAGCCCTCCTTTTGAAAAACGTGAACCAGGCTGATGGGCTGCTGCAGGGACCCGAGAGAGTGAGCAGCCGTCATTGCTCACAGGCCATCAGCCCAGGGGCATTGGGCATGCTGCCCCTGTGATCGGGTGGGATGGGGGACGACAACCGGGGGGTGCAGCCCCAGTTGGGCCGCCATGGGGAAGTCTGGGGGTAAGGGGCTGGGGGGGGCCCTACGTGGTGGTGGGGTGGGGGAGGGGGGATGGACGTGCACGGATCTGCCATGCCAATCCCTGTACTGTGTGGTTACATACCGGGGACAACCCCAGCCCCTGCCTGTCTTCCCCACCGACCACCCACAACTTGCCCTGACTGTGGAGGCCTCCTGCCTTGCAGCTGAAAGCTATTGCTAATAGGGCATTGTCAATCGTGATTAAGTGAGCACTTCACACATCCCAAGTGGATCCGATGGATGGGCAGTGATGTAGCATGTGTGGTTCATTGCCCAGCATCCCGATCACACCTCAGGGTATCCTCAATGTGAAGATGGCAATTGAGGGTATCCTCAATGTGAAGATGAGACTTTATCTCCACAAGCTCTGTGCTGTGGTCATTCCTACTGATACTGTCAGATACAGATCCATTTGTGGTAGGCAGGTTGGTGAGGATGAGGCAAAGTGTGTTTCCCCCTCTTGTTGGTTCTCCCACCACCTGCCACATACCCAGTCGAGAAATTATATCCATGGAATCCAAAGAATCCTATCGTGCAGAAAGAGTCCATTCGACCCATCGAGTCTGCACTGAAGTTCTGAAAGAACACCTCACCTAGGCCCAGTTGCCTGCCCCATTCCTGTAACCCCACCTAACTCACACATCTTTGGACACTAAGGGCCATTTAGCATGGCCAATCCACCTAATACGCACATCTTTAGGGCCCGGCCAGCTTGCCTTGTGGTGGTACTACCGAGCCCCTCTCGATGATGGACATTGAGGTCCTCTACCCAGATTATATCCTGTGCCATTGCCACTCTCTGTGATTCCTCCAAATTGTTTTCAACATGGATTCATCAGCTGAGGTGGATGGTGCGTGGTAATCAACAGGAGGTTTCCTTGCCCACAAGAACATAACATAAGAACTAGGAGCAGGAGTAGACCATCTGGCCATTTGAGCCTGTTCCGCCATTCAGTAAGATCATGGCTGATCCATTGTGGACTCAGCTCCACTTTCCCGCGTGAACTCCATAACCCTTTATTCTTCAAAAAACTATCTATGTTTATCTTGAAAACATTTAATGAAGGAGCCTCAACTGCTTCACTGGGCAGTTAATTCCATAGATTCACAACCCTTTGGTGAAGAGGTTCCTCCTAAACTCAGCCCTAAATCTACTTCCCCTTATTTTGAGGCTATGCCCCTAGTTCTACTTTCACCCACCAGTGGAAACAACCTGTCCGCATCTATCCTATCTATTCCCTTCATAATTTTATATGTTTCTATAAGATCCCCCCCCCCCCCCCCCCCCCCACCTCCCCCCCGCATCCTTCTAAATTCCAATGAGTACAGTCCCAGTCTACTCAACCTCTCCTCATAATCCAACACCCTCAACTCTGGGATTAACCTGAATCTCCTCTGCACACCTTCCAGCACCAGTACGGTAAGGAGACCAAAACTGAATACAATAATCCAGGTGTGGCCTCACTAACACCTTATACAGTTGCAGAATAACCTCCATAGTCTTAAATTCCATCCTTCTAGCAATGAAGGACAAAACTCCATTCGCCTTCTTAGTCACCTGTTGCACCTGTCAACCAACTTTTTGCGACTCATGCACTAGCACTCCCAGGTCCCTCTGCACAGCAGCATGTTTTAATATTTTATCATTTAATTAATAATCCCTTTTGCTGTTATTCCTACCAAAATGGATAACCTCACATTTGTCAACATTGTATACCATCTGCCAGACCCTAGCCCATTCACTTAACCTATCCAAATCCCTCTGTAGACTTCCAGTATCCTCTGCACTTTTTGCTTTACCAACTTCCAGTATCCTCTGCACTTTTTGCTTTACCAAGCATGCTTGACTTGTTGCCATGAGACTTCATGGGGTCCAAAGTTGATGTTGAGGACTCCCAGGGCAACTCCTTCCCGACTGTATACCACTGTGCCCCACCTCTGCTGGGTCTCTCCTCCCAGTGGGACAGGATACACCCAGGAATCGTGATACCGATGTCTGGGCCATTGTCTGTAAGGTATGATCCATGAGTATGATTATGTCAGAGTATTGCTTGACTAGTCTATGAGAAAGCTCTCCCAATTCTGGCAGACTCCCCAGAGGTTAGTAAGAAGCACTTTGTAGGGTCAACAGAGCTGGGTTTGCGGTTGTCATTCTGGTGCTTAGGTCGGTGCTGCGTGGTCCGTCCAGCTTTATTCCTTTTTTTGTTTCATTTGTTGCTGTTGGATACAACAAAATGGCTTGCCTGGGAAGTTCAGAGGGCCTTTAAGAGACAACCACATTGCTGTGGGGCTGGAGTCATATGTAGGCCTAACCAGGGAAGGATGGCAGGTTCCTGCACAAATGCATCTGTGAAGTAGGTCAGTGATGACGGTGTTATGGGCCAGGGTTTAGAGAACTCCAAAGTGTATCATGGAGTTCACCCGACCCACACCTTTTAATAGATTGTGGTATGGGGAGCACACGACCCACTCTACAGGTGTGGTAGAGCAGAAATGGAAAAGTATTTTATAAAGCAAAACAATGTTTATTCTATGAACTCAAGTTAACCTTTTTAAAACATACAGTGAACATCTTGGCAACCATTAATTCAAATACAACCCCCAAAGAATACAACACTAAGTAATCCTGAAGCTGTCCTTTTAACATCCATAAGACTTAAAAAAATAACTTTTAACAGAAGCACATCAGGTTAAAGTCACTACTGAGAGCAGTTATTAGTTTTAAATCACCAAAGGATCGATTTACAGTTTTTAGATTACAAAGAGAGTGACTAATACCCCTTCTGGTTGTGACTGCAACTATCCAGCTCTGAACACGAAACTAAAACACACCCTGCAGCAAACAGCCTAAAACGAAAGTTAGAAATCTGACAGACAGCCCAGCTCCAGCCACCCTCTGACATCACTGCAGTAATAAACATTCATTTCTTAAAGGTACTCACACTACAGATATTTATATACACACCCATTTATAAACACCCATTTCTTAAAGGTACTCTCACATGACAACGGGATAAGTTTGGTTTGAAGTTATGCTCCACTTGATGCAGAAAATTGTGATGCAGTATTGTGCAAGGAGTATCACACCATTTGTCCTTTGTACATATGGTTATTTTGCCTTGATTTTTAACTCGTAATGACATTTTCACAACAAAATTGCTTTGTCGTGACCCAGAAATGACGGTATAATTGCAACCATATGATTGAGAAAGATTTTCCAAATAAACACATTGAACACCAGGAGTGAATGGCGATAGGATAATCATGCTGTATTTTTCTGTACAGTTTGAAATAAACCGTTTTAGTCGCACAATGGAAGCAGAGTCCAGAGTGCAAAATACGAAGGCAATAAATTGAGTTCTTCAGTGTAATTGTAATAAATTAATTTCCCTATTTATTTATGTTGAGTGCCACAGCGGCTCATTGAAGGTTGCGTAAACTCAGAAATGTTTATCGGGCATAACCTCTTTTCAACTGCTAATATGGTTCATTCTTATAAACAGGATACATGTTGAAATTAAACATTGTGGTTTGATGTCGGGAGATTATCCTTTATAAACTAAGGATTTGTGTTAATTGTTGCATGTCAGGATAATATTGAATCTCATATTGCTCTGTGGAAGTTTGAGTTATCAATTGTTAGACTGCAGTGAGATTATTGGGAGCAATTTACAATTCTGTCATAGTGTGTAAAACAGGCAGTATTGATTGGCCGCTGGTGACACACCAATACTTTCAGTTGAAGGCAATCACTACTGCTTTAATTCCGCCCCCCCAGCCAAAGTTTTAAATGACCGGGGCAGCACGGTAGCATTGTGGATCGCACAATTGCTTCACAGCTCCAGGGTCCCAGGTTCGATTCTGGCTAGGGTCACTGTCTGTGTGGAGTCTGCGCATCCTCCCCGTGCATGCGTGGGTTTCCTACGGGTACTCCGGTTTCCTCCCACAGTCCAAAGGTGTGCAGGTTAGGTGGATTGGCCATGATAAATTGCCGAATGGCCTCCTTCTGCACTGTAAATGCTATGAAATGACCCCATTCTATCTTGTCCTATGTTTCTTCGTTCATGTGAGGCTGCAGTGAGAGAGCTGCAGAAGAGATAACACAAGGGGTGAGAGGCTACAGAAACTGGGAACCAGCACTCCTTTCTGAGGGGGGGGGGGGCAAAAAGTCTTATTTGGGTGCACCTGCAATTTGGGGAGTCAGTCCGATATATCAGCTACACCTGTTTTAAAACATACTGACTGGATGTTCCACGGAGGATAACTATCAATGCTCATCGTTACGATGAAGAAACTGGACAGCAACTTTCACATATGCGTATCTTAGCACAGAAATCAGAAAGTTGTTGTCAATGATACCCTACTCCTCCACAGGATGTGCTGCAACAGTACCCAGCAGTAGACTTGGCATTGAAAGATCTGCGATAGTATGAACCTAGTGTAATTGGCCATTGGTATTGCCACCTAAGATGCCATTAAAGGTTGGGGGTGGTGCATTCAGGAGCAAGAGAATTTTTAATTGAACCCTCGACCACTAATAATAATAATCCTTATTGTCACAAGTAGGTTTACATTAATACTACAATGACATTACTGTGAAAAGCCCCTGGTCGCCACATTCCGGCACCTGTTCGGGGACACAGAGGGAGAATTCAGAATATCCAAATCACCTAACAGCATGTCTTTTGGGACTTGTGGGAGGAAACCGGAGCACCCGGAGGAAACACATGCAGACATGTAGAGAATGTGCAGACTCCACACAAACATTAACCCAATCCGGGAATCGAACCTGGGACCCTGGAGCCATGTGTGGGTTTAACGTTACCTTAAACTGTACCCTTGAAATTTCTGGTGCCACCATGAGCCACCGGAGGTGGCATGTCGTGGAGGAGGAGGATATTGTGTAGTCACCAATGAGCCTCATCACCAATACGGCTACATCCATTGTCCAGGAATCAACCCAAGCTATTGCTTCTATCCCTGGCCACAAGGACAATTGGATATTCAATAGTAGTCCACATCTGGCCTCTGCGTGGGGAGTAGATTAATTTAACCAATGATGTAAAGGATAATTTACTGCAATAACTGGTTGCTGGGGAGGAGTAAATTTCTGAACTACTGGAACATCTGCTACAGCTAAGAGAAGGCAATGAAGCAATATCATTGGATCAAGCATGAGATTAAATGTCTGGGAGAGGATGTGAAAAAGGAGTTTGTGGACACATGGTAGCGGACAATCTTGGGATGAGGTTTGGGGTTGATGTTCAGCTCTGGGTTAAAATTGTTTCCCATGCATTAGTAGTGATTTAATTGCTAATTGTTATTGTTATGCTTTTGAGTGATGCTGTCGCTGTTGGAGGAATGCTACCTATGGCCACATAATAACCACAAATTCTGTCAGTAATCCGATAGTCCCGATTTACCATCGCCCTATGGTACAGCCAGCAGCATGCCATGGCCTATAACTACCAACCAGGGGCTGGTTTAGCACAGGGCTAAATAGCTGGCTTTTAAAGCAGACCAAGGCAAGCCAACAGCGCAGGTGCAATTCCCGTACCAGCCTCCCCGAACAGGCGGTGGAATGTGGCGACCAGGGGCTTTTCACAGTAACTTCATTTGAAGCCTACTTGTGACAATAAGCGATTTTCATTTCATTTAATTTTCATTTCAACTGAACAACCAAGGGGAGCGGGGGGAATATGAGCCATTGCACCCTGCCATTTAAAGCAAACCTATCCATGGGCTTGGCCATTCACTTGGTGAGGGGGTTTTTCTTGGCAGTAGTTTACAGCATACCTGAGCTGAGAGTTAGAAAGTTGAGAAGATCATTGTCAGTGCATGTGTAGTATGAAGGGGAGGAGAATAATAGAGGAACGAGGTATGGGGCATATCATTTTTACATAGGCATGAACCTACAGGATGGAATCGTTGACATATGATACATTTTGTAATCATGACAAACACTGTCAAATTGTCTACAAAAATAAATGTCTGCAAAAATACTCTCGACCGGGGACTTTTCGGGTTATAAGCTCAACGTGGGGAAGAGTGAGCTCTTTGTGGTGCATGCGGGGGACCAGGGAAGGGGGATGGACGAGCTACCGCTGAAGAGGGCGGAGAGGAGCTTTCGATACCTGGGGATCCAAGTAGCTAGGAATTGGGGAGCCCTGCATAAGCTCAATTTGGCACGGTTGGTGGAACAGATGGAGGAGGATTTCAAGAGGTGGGATATGCTGCCACTCTCCCTGGCGGGTAGGGTGCAGTCGGTCAAGATGATGGTCCTCCCGAGGTTCCTGTTTGTGTTCCAGTGCCTGCCCATCCTAATCCCCAAGGCTTTTTTAAAATGGGTAAGCAGGAGCATCATGGGATTCGTATGGGCGAATAAGACCCCGAGGGTGAAGAGGGTGTTTTTGGAGTGTCACAGGGACAGAGGGGGCTGGCGCTGCTGAATCTATGTGGCTATTATTGGGCAGCTAATGTGGTGATGATCCGTGAGTGGGTAATGGAGGGAGAGGGGGCAGCATGGAAGAGGCTAGAGGTGGCGTCTTGTGTGGGTACGAGTCTGGGGGCGCTGGTGACGGCACTGTTGCCGCTCCCGCCGACAAGGTACACCACAAGTTCGGTGGTGGGGTGACTCTGAAGATCTGGGGGCAGTGGAGGCGACATAGGGGCGAGGTGGGGGCCTCGGTCTGGTCCCCGATATGAGAGAACCACAGGTTCGTTCCGGGTAGGATGGATGGGGGGTTTCTGAGCTGGCATCGGGCAGGGATTAAAAGAATGGGGGACCTATTCATCGATGGGACTTTTGCGAGTCTAGGGGCGCTAGAGGAGAAATTTGGGTTACCTCCCGGGAATGCTTTTAGGTATATGCAAGTGAGGGTGTTTGTGAGACGGCAGGTGAGGGAATTTCCGCTGCTCCCAGCACAAAGGATTCAGGACAGGGTGATTTCGGGCGTATGGGTTGGAGAAGGCAAGGTCTCGATGATCTATCAGGAACTGCAGGAAGCGGAGGAGGAGTAGTTAACTCCTCGGTGGAGGAGTTAAAGGGCAAGTGGGAGGAGGAGCTCGGGGAGGAGCTGGATGAGGATCTGTGGGCTGATGCTCTGAGTAGGTTTAATTCCTCCTCCTCCTGCGCCAGGCTTAGCCGAATACAGTTAGAAGTTGTTCATAGGGCATATATGACGGGGGCGAGGATGAGTAAGTTTTTTGGGGTGGAGGACAGGTGTGCGAGGTGCTCGGGGAGCCCAGCAAATCACGCCCATATGTTTTGGACGTGCCCGGCGCTTGGAGGGGTTCTGGAGGGGCTTTGTGAGGACTATATCCAAAGTGGTGAACACCCGGGTCAAGCCGAGCTGGGGGATAGCATTATTTGGGGTATCGGACGAGCCGGGAGTGCAGGAGCCGAAAGAGGTCGGTGTTCTGGCTTTGCATCCCTGGTAGCCCGGCGGAGGATCCTACTAATGTGGAGGGATACAAAGCGTGGAAGCTTGGATTAACGAAATGGCAGAGTTCATCAAGCTGGAACGGATAATATTTGCCTTGCGAGGGTCTGTGCAGAGGTTCTCCAGGCGGTGGCAACCGTTCCTAGACTTTGTCGCGGAACGTTAGGTGGAGGTCAACAGTAGCAGCAACCCGGGGGGGATGGGGGATGGGGGATGGGGGATGGGGGATGGGGGATGGGGGATGGGGGATGGGGGGGGGGGGGGGGGGGGGGGGTATTGTGTTTTGTTGGAAATCCCATGTATAATTTTTGCTTGTTTTGTGCTTTATTCCTTTTCCTGTTTGGAGTGTTCTGTTGAAAATTGTTGAAAATTTGAATAAATATATTAAAAAAAATACTCTAGACCTATGGGAGAAACTTGCTTTGGGGAGATGCCTCTTGGAGATCTCCTGTACATGCATATCTGTCAATAAAACTTGCTTGGGTCAACCCACAGATGACTTGTGTCGAGTGCCTCACTGAAAATTTTACTTGACAAACGTAGATGCTGAAAAGCTCCGACCTCGTGGCTGGGATTTTTCAGTCTCCCTGAAAGGGACTGGAGTTCTGGCTGGAACGCCAAATTCCCCGTTCTCACTTGCAGTTGGGTGGCAACGGAAGAGATTGGAGAATCCTACCCAGAGTGTCCTTAACTTCAGCAGTTAATGAGTGATGGAGTTTTAAAAACACAATTTAATTATTATTTTTGTTATCTTTTTTACCTCTCTCTTCAATCCATCTTTCTGTTCTAACCGTGTATACAATTTAAAACTAATGGGGGGTTTAATGCCCCACCACACCAGAAAGCAGGGTGGGCCATATATTTGGGTGTGAGGTACAAGATGGAGAGCAGACTCTTCCCAATCATTTTTAATTCATTGGATAAGAGTGCCACAGGCAATTATTGCCCATTCCCACATCATGGTGGCCTGCTGCATCATCCACAACATAGTGCAGCAGAGGGGTGACGTGCTGGAGGAGGAGGATGAATGTCAGTCCTCGTCCGATGAGGAGGATGCGGGGGAGGGCAAGGATAGGCAGGAAATGGGGCCTGGAGCTATGGGAGGCCACACAATGTGTGCCCTAGGGCTGACGCACACGGGACTCTCTAATCCAGGAGCCTGACCAGTGGCATGGGCATCCCATCCTATCCCCACTGCCCCCCCGGCAGACCACCATCCTCCCTTGAACACCCCCCTTGAACTATCACTGCCCCCCTCTGCCTGCCCTGTTACCCCTTTCGTGAAATCTAACTGCCTCACTATGGGGAGCTGCTCTGGACCATGGTACGGAGGATGAGGGGATAGAGGGGCGGCATGGTAGCACAGTGGTTAGCACAGTTGCTTCACAGCTCCAGGGTACCAGGTTCTGTTCCCGGCTTGGGTCACTGTCTGTGCGGAGTCTGCACGTTCTCCCCATGTCTGCATGGGTTTTCTCCGGGTGCTCCAGTTTCCTCCCACAGTCCAAAGATGTGCAGGTTAGGTGGATTGGCCATGCTAAATTGGCCTTAGTAAAGGATAGGTGGGGTTACTGGGTTACGGAGATCGGGTGGAGGTATGGGCTTAGGTAGGGTGCTCTTTCCAAGAGGCGGTGCTGAATGGCCTCCTTCTGCACTGTAAATCTGTGTAATCTATCTAATCTATGATAATGGCCCACTCTGCGATGAGCTCTGGTGCTCCGCACCATTTGCCGATATCTGACTCCTGCCTACGGCAGCACATTCCACCGTCCACCTGGGTGATCCCTGCATGCGAGCTAGCCATTCCTTCTCACGGTCACACCAAATCACTGGGGTGATCGAGGTGGGGGAGGGGGGAGGAGGGGGTTGTGGGTTGGGCACGGGACAGTGAGTGCCCTCGCCCGTATGATTATATGATGTGCCGCACCTGTGCCAACCTAACCGCCCACCTAACCGGTGTCTACCTTTCTAGCCTTACGGGCCCTAATGCAGTGTCTAGGTGAATCCCCAGGAAGTACATCAGGAGTGGAAGTGGCCTGCTGTGATTCCCACCCTGTGACATGGGGGACCCTTGGGCAGCCATCTTCTGAGGGGACTGGATCTAGATGGGCCTGGCTGCTGCTCGGGTGTCCCAGGTGGCATTGTGCCACTGTGTTATGCTCTGCCCATGTGATGCACAAGTGACAGGAAGATGGTGTCCGAGGCGCTGCCGTGTTCCAGCACCTCTACTGCGGGAGGTACCAGCATGGGCCCCATCACCTCGTCCTCCTTTGGGGTGCTGATGGCCCACGGGCTGCTCCATGGAATGGATTGCACATGGAGCTAACCCCTGAGGCTCCCCCCGCCACTTGACGCTGCCAGTCCTGGAAGCCCGCTCTTGTCTTGACCAGGTCCATGCTCACGCTCATGGGGCACAGGGAGTGGACCACCTCCCTCTGGGACTACACCACATCACACTGTGATGGTGCCACCACCTTCTGGGTCTGTGCCACATCAGCCAGTGACTCCGGTATCTTCCTCTGGGACTGGGGCACCTCCCTCTGGGTCAGTGCCAATGCCTGTGCGATGCCACCAATGCTCTCAGTCATGACCAGCTGTGACTGGGCCAGGCTTTGGAGTAATTGTCCAGGTGGCTCTGGTACATGGCTGCCTGTGACAGGGAAGCCTTGTCCTGGGCCTCGGCCACCACCTGCACAGATTGCCCCAGACCTCGGGCATCTTGACCCATGGTCGAAGCCTTCACCCCTAAGGCCTCCACTGCAGACGCTACCTGTGTGGTGTTGGCCTGTGTGGCACACATGGTTGGCACAACTTTCTGCTCCTGCAGGTGGTTGGATTCCTTCAGGCATTGAATGTTTGCCGACAACCTGTCATGCAGTCCCTGGCTCTGTGGCTGCATCTCCACTATAGATGGGACCGTCCTTTCCAGAAGCCCAAAACTGTCTTCCCCTTAGGGGGTTCCTACCTCCACCTGATGTACCGCAGAATGTCTGTGGTGTGCACCAGATAGTGCCCCAGGAGCCTATTCACTAAAGTGCCCAATGGAGATTAGTGTTTCTGGGATGGTGGAGGGCGTTGGAAACAACTGAGACGGAAAGTCAGTGTCTTCCCCGGACTTGAGCTCCGGGGTGTCACGGGATGCAGGCCGATGGCTTCCATCGCTTTGTGTGTCCTCATCCTCGCTGCTATCTGCTTGTGGCTAAGATTGGGATCGGGGGAGGTGGACATCAGAAGGGCCCATGCCATCACCAGGAGCTCCTGCAAGACACAGGACAGGACGCATGATTGCATTGCGAATGGTGGGGATTGGGGGGAGGCTGGTGTAGGGGGTGTGTGGGGTATGGTGGTGGTGGAGAGGGGGTGTGGGGGGAGGTGTGGAGCTGGTGGTGGGAAGGGGAGTTGACACACTTGCCATGGGGAACCGCAATGCAACGGGATCTCTCTTCTTCGCCCGATGCCGACCGTCATCTCGGTGACTGCCCTCTGTCCGGGCCCACCGACCACATCCAGTGCCCTCTGTTGTGCTGTGGTGAGGGGCCGCAGGTCCAGCAGTCCCCCTCCAGTCTTCTCCAGAAAACGCACAATGTTATACAGTTCGATGCTACTCAGGGGCTGGGTAGCTGGTGGCTTCGGTGGCCAGGGCACTCGGCCACCATGGCCGATATGGGTGCCTACATGTGGTGCAGGTGGAGGTCTGGTCACCTATTGATGGCAGGGTGGGGATTACGGGTATGTGGGACAGGGATTGGTGCTAGATGCACAGAGTTGTCTACTGACCCTGGCCTCCCCGAGGAGGTCCTGCAGTTTTTTAGGGCACAGCTGGCCAGTCCTGACAGTGTTGCCCACGGTTCTCACAACCTCTGCCACCTGCGTCCAGGTCACTCGCCGCTCCTTCACGGCATCTAGCACGGTCTCCAGTTTGGCGTCCGTAAATGGGGTGCCACTGTCTTTGCTGCCATCTTGTTGGCTGGGATGGTGTATGTGGGGAGTGCAGTGTGTATATGCGGTTGCAGCTTGTCAGCCTCCTCAGTGTCAGTCTGGCACCATTCCTCATTGAAATCGATCGTGTTCCACGTGGCGCCGGTGCTAGCTCCTTAACAGTCGGTGAATTGGTCCAGGTACGGCGCCAGGTTTGCTGTCGTGGAACTCCACACATACTGCCCTGGCGTCAATACTTATTCCCAGGAAAGGAGAAACCTGCCCCAAAATGCTTGCTTCCCGTCATTGCCTCCCTGAAGCATTTGTCAAGGGATTCATTGTGGTCATTCCAGGACCAAGAGGAAGAGGAAATTAGGCTTTTCCTGCTCCTGGGCATATTAACATTTAAGCTCAAAGGGTTGACAGAATTCCCTTAGCTGGGAGTTCCTGCTCGTGTTCCTCACTTGGGAGCTGATATTTATGTGACAGTGGAATGCTGACTGAGTGTACTGGCACGTATGGGCCAAGTTCACTGTTGTGTGTCTGCACGGCACAATCAGCACAAAAAAGCTGAAGATCTTTTTTACCAGCCTTCCCAAGAGCATACATGAGCCAGGTAAGCTGTCTGAATCACGGAGGAGGGGTGGTTCAGGTCAGCTCTGAGGTTGTGGATGGGGCGGGACAGACTCCCCATTCCAACACTGTGTGTTGGTTAAAGTTTTCCTGGGCATAAAATAGGCAAAGGTCAAAGTTTTGCATTGCAGGCCCTTGCTTAGGTTCCACTGGCGATGTGAGCTGGAGGATATCACTGTCTGTAATTCCAGCTATGATGCCAATTGTCTGGATTCTCCGTTTCTGCTTCTAAGTGCTGACTGCAACCGAGGATCTGTGGAGTTCTACGATGGAAAAATCGGCGCTATACACGGTGAGGGGCTAGCACCAGCGCCGTGTGAAACACCCGCAGAACATGCAGAAAATGGTGGAGGAATCGCCGGGTCTGTGATGGACATGCGCAGGGCTGGCAAGCTGCAGCCGCGCATGCACTTACACCCCCCACAAACGTACTGATCGCGCCCGAAACGATGGCGCCGGTTGTGCTGGACCGCGTGCGTACCTGTCCACCCTGAGACCACATTCCCCCTCCTGGCCACCCCCCACTACTCCCCCAGCCGCGGCAGAAGCCCCCCGGCCAGCGGCACGACTGTCGGAGAAGTATGGCGGTGCTGGACACTGCCCGTACGACCTCTCTCTCTCTCTCTGCAGCCGCCACGCCAGGCGCATGACTGTTGAGGCCACACGTGGATAAAGCCATCGGGAACTCGGGCCATTGGAGATGGAACATCGCGGGTGGGCCCGGTAACGATATGCAAACGCGGTTGCAACTACGTGCGCCGCGCGGCGCGATGACGCCGATTTGGAGGGTGCGGAGCGTTCCGACCCGGCGTCAAATGAGCGCCTACCGCGATTTGGGAGGAAACCAAAAGTGTCGGAGAAATGGGCAAGAAAATTGGATTAGACTAGGTGACTGGAGAAAACTATGGGGGGAATTCTCTGCCCTCGCCATGGCGGTTGTCTCATGGAGGGGAGGCGGTGCGCCGTTCACCAGCGACAGGATCTTCTGATCCCACTCCACATCGCTGGAAACCTCTGGGTGTGCCGTCGGTGGGATCAGAGGATCCCGCCGGAGAGAACAGCAGGAGAATTCCGGCCTATGTCATAGATTTGATGAGCAGGTCAGAGGCTAGGAATCCTGCGGCAAGTAACTCAACTCCTGACTCCCCAAAGCCTGTCCAGCACCCAGGCACAAGTCAGAGTGTGATGGAAAACTCTCCGCAGGCCTGCACGAATGCAGCTCCAACACCACTCAAAAAGCTCGACACCATCCAGGACAAATCTTGATTGACACCCCCTGCACAAACATTCACATTCACGATGAACAATGACAGCAGTATGTATCATCTACAAGATGCATTGCAGGAGCTCACCAAGGTTCCTTCGGCAGCACCTTCCAAACATCTAGAACTACTACCATTTAGAAGGACAAGGGCAGCAGGTACATGGGAACACCATCACCTGGAAGTTCCCCTCCAATTCATTCACCATCATGACTTGGATCGGTAGTGACACAGTGGTTAGCACAGTTGCTTCACAGCTCCAGGGACCCGATTCCCGGCTTGGGTCACTGTCTGTGCGGAGTCTGCACGTCTCCCCTTGCCTGCATGGGATTCCTCCGGGTGCTCTGATTTCCTCCCAAATGTCCCAAAAGACGTAGGCCTTTTTGGCTCCCATTATCAACACATTGTCTAAGTAAATAACTATTTTTGGTGAATCTTGGACTGGATTCTCCGTTAGCCGACGGCAAAATCGGGAAACGCGATCAGGCGGAGAATAGCTTTTGACACCAAAAACGAGGTAGACGCCTGTTTGATGCCAAATCGGGATTCTCCAGCCCCTAAAAACGACGTAAACACGGCGCCCACCGCGCGGCCTGAAAGTACAGCAGGCATATCATTAGTGGGCCTGACGCCCGATTCCCCGGGGCCTCGACGATTCAGTGCCTCGGATGGTTCGATTTCCCAACGGTGTGTTTCTAATGTGTTATAAAAAGGGGCGGGATTCTCCCACAATCGCCAGGTCGGGCCGTACCACCGCCAAAGAATGTCAGGAACCACTCCGGCTTTGGGCCGACCGGAAGGTGTGGAATCCTCGGCCCATCAGGGCCCGGAGAATCGCTGGGGTGGGGGGGGGGCCACTGC